>NC_057813.1:277948187-277952870 GCF_018294505.1 Triticum aestivum
CGCAGGGTCGCGGAGGGTGAGGCACGGCGGCTCCGACGGGGAGCTCGCCGGCAGAAGGTGGGGCACAGGGCGGCGGAGGAGCTCGGGAGCGGAGGCGGGCGCTCGGGCCGGGTGGCGGCGCGGACGGGCCCCGCGGGTCCGCGATGGGCTCGGCGGGACTCGGCGGCGGGGCGAGGTGGAGACGGCGGCGGTGACACATGGCGCTGTGTGAGAGGCTCGGGGCGGCGACGCGATGACGTGTCGGCCCCGGATTGGTCCGGGCGATGTGGTTGCGGGGCGGCGGACGCGTCCGGTCGGCGGCAGACACGTCCGGTGGCACGGAGGAGGTGGGATCTAGGGTTTGATCTGCGCGAAATTTCGGGGGGAGGCACATATTTATAGATAGGAGGAGTTAGGAGACTCCAAATGGGGAGTGGTTTTCGCCCACACGATCGTGATCAAACGACCGAGAGCATGGAGGGGGTTTGGATGGGCTCATGGGCTGTGGTGAAGAGGGGCTAGGCTGCAAAGAGAGAGGGGTTTCGGGCTACGCGGTTAACCGTTGGGGCGCTAAACGACGTCCAAATGGAACAAAATTTGACGGGCGGTCTACCGGTGATATACCAAGGCCACTGGACAAATATCGGTCCATTCCAAGAACATTTTTATCCCACTCACGAAACAAGGTCTGAGAGGGGCTACGGGTGCGTGCGAGTGTGTCTGTGCTCGGAATGGACAACGGAGAGAACTGGCGGAACCCGAACGGATGCAAGTTTTGAAAAACATGCAGATGATATGAAGTTGATGACATGGCAAAATTCAACACGCAAGCAAATGACATGGCAACGACGACGAATAACTGGAAGACACCTGGCGCATCGGTTCCGGGGCGTTACAACTCTCCTCCTCTAACAAGAGATCTCGTCCCGAGATCTTAGGAATGAGACAAAAGAGAAAGAGGATGAGGTGAAGTAAGAAGGGAAAACTTTGTGTTCGCCACTCTAGTTTTTGCCAACTTTGCTTATGCCACTCTAGAATTTGACATTTCACTTTTATCACTCTTAGCTTTTGACAATATATCAGTTTTGCCATTCCGTGGCAAAAGCAAAAATTTTACAGTGGCAATTGTGATACATGTCAAAAGCTAAGAGTGGCAAAAGTGAAATGAAAAATTATCGTTTTTGCCACGAAATGGCATTTGTGATGTATTGTCAAAATCTAAGAGTGGCAAAAGTGAGATGTCAAATTCTAGAGTGGCATAAGCAAAGTTGGCAAAAACTAGAGTGGCAAAAACAAAGTTTTCCCAAGTAAGAATGCAAGAGAAAAGATGAACAAAGTCAAGAGCACTCGGGTAGAAAAGATGAACGACTAATATGACGAGAATCAAATGCTCATGGAAACAAGATAGACTCTGAAACCACTCCGGTTAGAACAAGATAGAATAGGAATGAATAAAAGAATTTCGGCAACACTCCGACTAAAAATGGAAGCAATAGAACATGAACTCCACAAGATGGGATGGCAGTTGATGAGATGAACAACGCAATGCCTCCGGAAGAATTGAAATAGAATGGAATGAAAAGAACTTAGAAGGAAGGGTTGAACGAGGTTGTTGAGAAAATCAACAACGATAGAATAAGCTTGTTGTGGACTTATCAAAAACATCTCAAAACTTGAGGTGAAATTATACCACAACCAATGTCTGAATAGCTGAGAAGAACGAAGAAATGCAAAACTCCACTTCAGGAGAAAAGGAAGAATTACTTGCACTTCGAGACGCGAGAAGAAAATATACTTGAACTCCTCCAACAAAATCTTGATGAACTCTTGAAGAATGAATTAAATCATGAAGAACCACCATGATGAACTCCGGTGAAAAAAGGATGATGAGATAGAATGAAGGATGAAAGAATAAGATAAGCCTTGCGGTGATTTAGATAGAGGTTCTGACGAAATGACCGAGGAAATTTGAACTCCGGAAACGAAAAGATGAAAACACTTGGAACTAGAATTTATTCCTCAAGAACAAACTCTGAAGGAAGGGATTACATGACGACGAAGAGGTAAGAATAAGAATTACGTTATGCTTATCCTCATCCAATTTAATTGATGACAACCGGATTTGGCATGCAACTTATTTTTGTTGAAAAAGGATTAAGGGGGATATAGCATAAAATTTGAGAAAGTCTTCATTAACCACCGGTAGGATTGGAAAGAACGAATGAATTAATATGATAATCAAAGAAAAAGAATCTTGAACGAACCACCGTAAGAATTCGAAAATGAATGATGAAAGAGAATGAATCACCGGGAAGAATTAGAAGAACCAATATGCTAGAGGGGATTTAGATGCAAAAGAACAAAGAGATCATGAGCTGATTAAAGAAAACTTGAACGAAGCACCAGGATAAATATAGAACGATAGCTGGAATGATGGCTGATGGCCTCTGGTGAAAATAAACGGGAAAACGACTTCTGACATACTCCGGATGGGTAAGAAAAGAATATCTGACAAATGGAATAATTCGAGAGGATAACATGAAGCTAGAACCGCAAATCTTCGAGAGAACAGACAAGATTTAGAGGAAAAACTCTTCTTCGGTCTTCAAATGACGACGAGAAACATCACCAAAATTACTGAGATTCTCCGGGAGAATGACAAGCGAAGAGGTTGAGCCAACAATGAAAAGAATTTGAAAGTAAATCTTAAAGAAGGCATGTGACTGATGGAATCCATTCTTACATCACACTTTGAAAAGAATTTGAGAATAGCTCCGGAATAATTAGAAGAGTCAGGTAAGATCCTGGGAAAAGACCTGTGGGTTAGGGCCCACTAAAGGGAAAAACACCGTTGGAAAGGGATGTTGATCAGATAGATGATGCACCGGAAACAATTGAAATATTTGAATGAGATGACAACCTCGAATTAATTTGAACACAGACGAATCTCTTGAGATGTCTTGAACACTCCGGAAGGATAAACTAGCGAGAGGCAAATGAGCAAGGAGAACACTTGATCCAAGGAAAAGAATGTGATCAACCCGAAAAACTTGAATTGTGTCCATCGGAGAAGAAAAAGAGATGAAGAATGTCAAACAAAAGAGAATTCACCAGTTGAAACAATTGACAAAAGACTGAAGAGGCTCCACACGAATGAAATTGATGCTCGAAAGAGGCTCAGGCTCCGGGAAGGCGAGTGTGGGAGGGCGGGAAAACAAAGGCAACTTGGAAGGGGAAAAGCCGAAGAATAACTTGAAGAGTTGAAATAATTGAGAAAGAATGCAAAGACTTCACGTGAGTAGGATGGATACTCGATTACGGACTCCGGTTCCAAGAAGAAGAAGGGGCGGGCGGGTGGGAAAAGAAAACAACTAAGGATTGAACTTGCAAAAACGGAGAGGTTCGAATCATCTTGACGAGAAATGCACCGGATGAAAAGGGCTGAGAACCCATGAACGGAAACCAATTGCGTGATCCTAAAAAAATTTGAAGGGGAAGAGAAGTAATTCAAAACACCTACATCAAGATTCCTCACCAGAGCGACGAGGGGACCGAGGAGTAAAAGGAATTCCTACTCTCCGATATAACTAGACTCCAAAAACAATTTTCTTCTAGACTCAACAACGGCCAAGCTACACGATCAAACAAGAGGGGGCTTCTAAGGTCGGTCGAGGCTCTGATACCAACTTGTCACGCCCAAGATGAGACCCGATCCTAAAGGAACTCGAAGGTCCCACCAAGGATAGAAGCGCATCTTGAAGACGCTTTTACAAGGAGGATACCATTACATCAAACCATTACATAATAGTTGGGGATACATACATAAGGCACAAACGCCCCAAGAATACATCACATCATACAAGAGATCAACATCCGACTACGGATGGTACACAAATAGAAACTCAAACAATATCCACCTTGCTAGCCCAGGCTGCCGACCTGGAACCTATCCCCCGATTGAAGAAGAAGCAGAAGAAGAACTCCAAAACAAGCAAACATCACTCTCGCGTCATGATCATCGCATAACCTGTACCTGCAACTGTTGTTGTAGTAATCTGTGAGCCAAGAGGACTCAGCAATCCCATTGCCATGGGTATCAAGACTAGCAAAGCTTAATGGGTATGGAAAAAGATAAGTGGTGAGGTTGCAGCAGCGACTAAGCATATATGGTGGCTAACATACGCAAACAAGAGCGAGAAGAGAAGCAACGGAACGGTCGTCAACTAGTATTGATCAAGAAGTGATCCTGAACTCCTACTTACGTTCAAACATGACCACAAAACCGTGTTCACTTCCCGGAATCCGTCGAAAATAGACCATCACAGCTACACACGCGGTTGATGCGTTCTAGTTAAGTCAAGTGTCAAGTTCTCTACAACCGGATATTAACAAATTCCCATCTGCCACATACTCGCGGGCACGGCTCTCGAAAGTTTAAACCCTGCAGGGGTGTCCCAACTTAGCCCATCACAAGCTCTCATGGTCAATGAAGGACATTCCTTCTCCCAGGAAGACCCGATCAGTCTCGGAATCCCGGTTTACAAGACATTTCGACAATGGTAAAACAAGACCAACAAAGCCGCCCGATGTGCCGACAAATGCCGATAGGAGCTACACGTATCTCGTTCTCAGGGCACACCGGATAAGCAAAGCATACAGGTACCAATGTAACCCAAGTCGCCAAGGGACGGTCCCGCACGGTAC
>NC_057813.1:277953076-277955861 GCF_018294505.1 Triticum aestivum
AGGTGACCCTCAGGCTCCGGAAACCCAACAGAAAAAGGCTTAGGTGAGGCAAATGGTAAAACCAAGGTTGGGCCTTGCTGGAGGAGTTTTATTCAAAGCGAACTATCAAGGGGGTCCCATAAATCACCCAACCGCGTAAGGAACGCGAAATCAAGGAACATAACACCGGTATGACGGAAACTAGGGCGGCAAGAGTGGAACAAAACACCAGGCATAAGGCCGAGCCTTCCACCCTTTACCAAGTATATAGATGCATTAATTAAATAAGAGATATTGTGATATCCCAACATAATCCTGTCCACCATGGAGCAATCTTCAACTTCACCTGCAACTAACAATGCTATAAGAGGGGCTGAGCAAAAGCGGTAACATAGCCAAGCAACAGTTTGCTAGGAAGGGTGAAAAGGTTAGAGGCTGACATGGCAATTTGGGGAGGCTTGAAGAACAAGTGATAGGAAGCGCAGCATAGCGATAGAACGAAGCAACTAGCATAGGAATGATAGTAATGAGATCCAAGGTGACGGTCATCTTGCCTTAAATCCCGCTAGGAATATGAACGAGTACATGAAGAAGATGAAGCCACGAAGATGAACCTAGCGTAGTCGAACGAATCCTCACGATCGCAACGAAACAGGAACTAACGAGAAGGAGCACAACCGGAAAGAAACAAACACACGGTAAACACTCAACACATAAACAAGACATGATGCACAACCAAGCATGATGCATGACAAAGGCTAAATGAAGCTGCTCATGGAAAGAGATGATGCATACTAGAACAACACATCAAATCAAGTTTAAATGAGGCCGGAAACAACATATAACAATTCCGGTAAGTCCTCATATGCAAATTGTGAAGTTGGTCCAGATATGAATAAACCTTATGTTCAATTTGTTAAACAGCAAGTTAAGGTGCACCAAGATGATCTACACGAAATTCTAGTCAAGTTACATATAAAGTTCATTTAATTCGGAGCTATGGCATAGAAGATATGAGCAAAACAAGTCAAACATGGCATTGGTGCAAAATGCACTCAAACATTAAGCAGACACTCTCAAAACAAGGATTCAACATGACAAGATGAAACTACATGCTAATCTAAGCAAATTTCATATAGAGCACACTCAAAACGGAGCAACGGTCCAACACATACACATGAAACAAGTTTAAAGGACAAGCTGTCCAAAACAGCAACTAGGCATCTATCAAGCATCAAAACAATATGCTATAGCACTTCAACATGAAAACAAAAGGCATGTGCATGATGCATAGGTAAAGCATGACAAAACATGAACACTGAGCTACCTCCATAAATCACTAGAACATGCTCAAAAGAACCTGGCAAGATTGTAAATAATAACAGTTTCACAGACACTGTAGAAATCACTGTGCATGGCAGAAATAACATCAGGTTGCAATGTTTAGAGCTATCAACCAACATGCTACAGGAACTTATCATGGCAAACAAAGGCATGGCATGCTAATAATAAAGACAAAGAACAAAACTCCCTTACTGAACTAATTCCAAAGATCAACAAAAAAGATGGTAGCATCCATGCAAACATGGCAAATGATATGACAGATTCAGACATGGCAGGAACAACAATAAGTAGGCATGTTGGTGAGCTTGTACCACTCTCCACAGAGCATTACATGGCATGACAAGGTGACCAACAGTGATATGGCATAATTATGAAGCTAAGCATGGCAAGAGAAAGTTCATAGGGTGCATGGATCACTAGCAAAACACATGGCAAAACTGAACTTGATGTTAACAGGCTGACAACAACATTATTTAGCAACTTGAGAGCAAGATTACGACAAGCTACAGCAGGCTATAAATGCAACCAGGGGCATGGATGGATAGAGCATGACATGTATAACAAAAACATCTCCAGATTATGCATATAATGACTTGTAGTAGCAGGTTTACATAGCATCATGATATAACAGATTCAGCCTAGCAAAATAATAACAGCAAGTACCCTACTTCATGAGCTCGATGCACTCACTACAAGACTCACAAAAATACATGGATTGCACCACTGTAAATATGGCATGATGTAGCTCAAAACTCATGTAGACATCAAGCACATAGGATGCACACATAAAATGCAATGAAAAATACAAATCGCCAAGTTCTGTTAACAGACATCAGTTGACATCATATAGCACTCTTGCAACGATGATTAGGGCATCAAGATGGACTCAGAAAAGCATGGCACAATGTAACAAAGTGAAGAGCATCTCACAATGACATTTTGATATATCATACATGCAAAATGGAGGAGTACACATGAAGTTATGGCATGATGAACATGGGCATAGAATGTAAAATATCAGGGACTTGGAAGAAAAACGAGGTCAACCTCGTCTGGATCTGGATCTGGCGCGGATTTCGAGGTTCGTCGGGGTTTCGCCGGAGTCGACGGCGAAGACGCCAGAGCTGCAGGGAAGACGCCGGAGGTAGTCGCCGGCGAGGGGAGTGCTAGATCCGAGGCGCGGAGGTCGCCGGCGAGGTCCTGGGAGGCCGGGGGCGGCGACGGCAGGCCTCTGGGCGGCAGCACTCGGAGCAGCCCGAGCGGTGGAGGGAAGCGCCGGCGAGAGGAGCTGGGCGGCGAGGGCGGCGGAGGACGGCTGGCGGCGAGCGACGGGGAGGAGCTTCGGCGGGAGGAGCGGCTCTCTGGCGGAGGCGGCTCTCTGGCGGAGGCGGCAGTCGGCGGCGAAGGGCTCAGGCGACGGTGACCAGGCATCGGCGCGGGGTCGCGGAGGGCGAGTCGCGGC
>NC_057813.1:277956235-278008060 GCF_018294505.1 Triticum aestivum
CGGAGGAGCTCGGGATCAGAGGCGGGTGCTCAGGCCGGGCGGCGATGCGGACGGTCCCCACGGATCCGCGATGGGCTCGGCGAGCCTCGGCGGCGGGGCACGGTGGAGACGGCGGCGGTGACACGTGGCGCTGCGTGAGAGGCTCGGGGCGGCGGCGCGATGACGTGTCGGCCCTGAATTGGTTCGGGCGACGTGGCTGCGGGGCGGCGGACGCGTCCGGACGGCGGCGGACATGTCCGGTGGCACGGAGGAGGTGGGATCTAGGGTTTGATCTGCGCGAAATTTCAGGGGAGGCACATATTTATAGATAGGAGGAGTTAGGAGACTCCAAATGGGGAGCGGTTTTCGCCCACACGATCGAGATCGAACGACCGAGAGCATGGAGGGGGTTCTTATGGGCTCATGGGCTGTGGTGAAGAGAGGCTGGTCTGCGAAGAGAGAGGGTGTTTGGGCTATGCGGTTAACCGTTGGGGTGTCAAACGATTTCCAAATGGAACGAAATTTGACGGGTGGTCTACCGGTGATATACCAAGGCCACTCGGCAAATCTCGGTCCATTCCGAGAATGGTTTTATCCCGGTCACGAAATAAGGTCTGAGAGGGGCTACGGGTGCGTGCGAGTGTGTCTGTGCTCAGAACGGACAACGGAGAGAATCGGCGGAACCCGAACGGATGCAAGTTTTGAAAAACATGCAGATGATATGCAGATGATAACATGGCAAAATGCAACATGCAAGCAAATGACACAGCAACAACGATGAATAACTGGAAGACACCTGGCGCATCGGTTCCAGGGCGTTACAACTCTCCTCCACTAACAAGAGATCTCGTCCCGAGATCTTAGGAACGAGACGGAAGAGAAAGAGGATGAGGTGAAGTAAGAATGCAAGAGAAAAGATGAACAAAGTCAAGAGCACTCGGGTAGAAAAGATGAACGACAAATATGACGAGAATCAAATGCTCATGGAAACAAGATAGACTCTGAAACCACTCCGGTTAGAACACGATAGAACAGGAATGAATAAAAGAATTTCGGCAACACTCCGACTGAAAATGGAAGGAATAGAACATGAACTCCACAAGCTGGGATTGCAGTTGATGAGATGAACAACGCAATGCCTCCGTAAGAATTGAAATAGAATGGAATATAAAGAACTTAGAAGGAAGGGTTGAACAAGGTTGTTGAGAAAATCAACAATGATAGAATAAGCTTGTTGTGGACTTATCAAAAACATCTCAAAACTTGAGGTGAAATTATACCACAACCAATGTCTGAATAGCTGAGAAGAACAAAGAAATGCAAAACTCCACTTCAGGAGAAATGGAAGTATTACTTGCACTTCGAGACGCGAGAAGAAAATATACTTGAACTCCTCCAACAAAATCTTGATGAACTCTTGAAGAATGAATTAAATCATTAAGAACCACCATGAAGAACTCCGGTGACAAAAGGATGTTGAGATAGAATGAAGGATGAAAGAATAAGATGAGCCTTGCGGTGATTTAGATAGAGGTTCCGACGAAATGACCGAGGAAATTTGAACTCCGGAAACGAAAAGATGAAACCACTTGGAACTAGAATTTATTCCTCAATTACAAACTCTGAAGGAAGGGATTACTTGACGACGAAGAAGTAAGAATAAGAATTACGTTATGCTTATCCTCATCCAATTTAATTGATGACAACCGGATTTGGCATGCAACTTATTTTTGTTGAAAAAGGATTAAGGGGGATATAGCACAAAAATTGAGAAAGTCTTCATTAACCACCGGTAGGATTGGAAAGAACGAATGAATTAATATGATAATCAAAGAAAAAGAATCTTGAACGAACCACCGTAAGAATTCAAAAATGAGTGATGAAAGAGAATGAATCACCGGGAAGAATTAGAAGAACCAATATGCTAGAGGGGATTTAGATGCAAAAGAACAAAGAGATCATGAGCTGATTAAAGAACACTTCAATGAAGCACCGGGATAAATATAGAACGATAGCTGGAATGATGGCTGATGGCCTCTGGTGAAAATAAACGGGAAAACGACTTCTGACATACTCCGGATGGGTAAGAAAAGAATATCTGACAAATGGAATAATTCGAGAGGATAACATGAAGCTAGAACCGCAAATCTTTGAGAGAACAGACAAGATTTAGAGGAAAAACTCTTCTTCGGTCTTCAAATGATGACGAGAAACACCACCAAAGAGATTCTCCGGGAGAATTACAAGCGAAGAGGTTGAGCGAACAATGAGAAGAATTTGAAAGTAAATCTTAAAGAAGGCATGTGACTGATGGAATCCATTCTTACATCACACTTTGAAAAGAATTTGAGAATAGCTCCGGAATAATTAGAAGAGTCAGGTAAGATCCTGGGAAAAGACCTGTGGGTTAGGGCCCACTAAAGAGAAAAACACCGTTGGAAAGGGATGTTGAACAGATAGATGATGCACCGGAAACAATTGAAAAATTTGAATGAGGTGACAACCTCGAATTAATTCGAACACAGACGAATCTCCTGAGATTTCTTGAACACTCCGGAATGATAAACTGGCGAGAGGCAAACGAGCAAGGAGAACACTTGATCCAAGGAAAATAATGTGATCAACCCGAAAAACTTCAATTGAGTCCACCGGAGAAGAAAAAGAGATGAAGAATGTCAAACAAAAGAGAATTCACCAGTTGAAACAATTGACAAAAGACTGAAGAGGCTCCGCACGAATGAAATTGATGCTCGAAAGAGGCTCGGGCTCTGGGAAGACGAGTGTGGGAGGGCAGGAAAACAAAGGCAACTTGGAAGGGGAAAAGCCGAAGAATAACTTGAAGAGTTGAAATAATTGAGAAAGAATGCAGAGACTTCACGCGAGTAGGATGGATACTCGATTACGGACTCCGGTTCCAAGAAGAAGAAGGGGTGGGCGGGTGGGAAAATAGAACAACTAAGGATTGAACTTGCAAAAACGAAGAGGGTCGAATCATCTTGACGAGAAATGCATGGGATGAAAAGAGCTGAGAACCCACGAACGGAAACCAACTGCGTGATCCTAAAAAAAATTAAAGGGGAAGAGAAGTAATTCAAAACACCTACATCAAGATTCCTCACCAGAGCGACGAGGGGACCGAGGAGTAAAAGGAATTCCTACTCTCCGATATAACTAGACTCCAAAAACAGTTTTCTTCTAGACTCCACAACGGCCAAGCTACACGATCAAACAAGAGGGGGCCCCTAAGGTCAGTCGAGGCTCTGATACCAACTTGTCACGCCCAAGATGCGACCCTATCCTAAAGGAACTCGAAGGTCCCACCAAGGATAGAAGCGCATCTTGAAGCCGCTTTTACAAGGAGGATATCATTACATCAAACCATTACATAATTGTTGGGGATACATACATAAGGCACAAACGCCCCAAGAATACATCACATCATACAAGAGATCAACATCCGACTACGGATGGTACACAAATAGAAACTCAAACAATATCCACCCTGCTAGCCTAGGCTGCCAACCTGGAACCTATCCCCTGATCGAAGAAGAAGCAGAAGAAGAACTCCAAAACAAGCAAACATCGCTCTCGCGTCATGATCATCGCATAACCTGTACCTGCAACTATTGTTGTAGTAATCTGTGAGCCAAGAGGACTCAGCAATCCCATTGCCATGGGCATCAAGACTAGCAAAGCTTAATGGGTATGGAAAAAGATAAGTGGTGAGGTTGCAGCAGCGACTAAGCATATATGGTGGCTAACATACGCAAACAAGAGCAAGAAGAGAAGCAATGGAACGGTCGTCAACTAGTATTGATCAAGAAGTGATCCTGAACTCCTACTTACGTTCAAACATGACCACAAAACCGTGTTCACTTCCCGGACTCCGCCGAAAAGAGACCATCATGGCTACACACGCGGTTGATGCGTTCTAGTTAAGTCAAGTGTCAAGTTCTCTACAACTGGATATTAAAAAATTCCCATCTGCCACATACTCGCGGGCACGGCTCTCGAAAGTTTAAACCCTGCAGGGGTGTCCCAACTTAGCCCATCACAAGCTCTCACGGTCAACGAAGGATATTCCTTCTCACAGGAAGACCCGATCAGTCTCGGAATCCCGGTTTACAAGACATTTCGACAATGGTAAAACAAGACCAGCAAAGCCGCCCGATGTGCCGACAAATGCCGATAGGAGCTGCATGTATCTTGTTCTTAGGGCACGCCGGATAACCGAAGCATACAGGTACCAACGTAACCCAAGTCGCCAAGGGACAGTCCCACATGGTACTCTAGTTTGGACCAACACTCGGAGGAGCACTGGCCCGGGGGGGGGGGGGTAAATAAAGATGACCCTCGGGCTCCGGAAACCCAACGGAAAAAGGCTTAGGTGAGGCAAATGGTAAAACCAAGGTTGGGCCTCGCTGGAGGAGTTTTATTCAAAGCAACTGTCAAGGGGGTCCCATAAATCACCCAACCGCGTAAGGAACGCAAAATCAAGGAACATAACACCGGTATGACAGAAACTAGGGAGGCAAGAGTGGAACAAAACACCAGGCATACGGCCGAGCCTTCCACCCTTTACCAAGTATATAGATGCATTAATTAAATAAGAGATATTTTGATATCCCAACATAATCCTGTCCACCATGTAGCAATCTTCAACTTCACCTACAACTAACAATGCTATAAGAGGGGCTGAGCAAAAGCGGTAACATAGCCAAGGAACGGTTTGCTAGGAAGGGTGAAAAGGTTAGAGGCTGACATGGCAATTTGGGGAGGCTTGAAGAACAAGTGATAGGAAGCGCAACATAGCGATAGAACGAAGCAACTAGCATAGGAATGATAGTAATGAGATCCAAGGTGACGGTCATCTTGCCTTAAATGCCACTAGGAAGATGAACGAGTCCATGAAGAAGATGAAGCCACGAAGACGAACCAAGCGTAGTCGAACGAATCCTCATGATCGCAACGAAACAGGAACTAACGAGAAGGAGCACAACCGGAAAGAAGCAAACACACGGTAAACACTCAACACATAAACATGACATGATACACAACCAAGCATGATGCATGACAAAGGCTAAATGAAGCTACTCATGGCAAGAGATGATGCATACCAGAACAACACATCAAAGCAAGTTTAAATGAGGCCGGAAACAACATATAACAATTCTGGTAAGTCCTCATATGCAAATTGCGAAGTTGCTCCAGATATGAATAAACCTTATGTTCAAGTTGTTAAACAGCAAGTTAAGGTGCACCAAGATGATCTACACGAAATTCTAGTCAAGTTACACATAAAGTTCATTTAATTCGGAGCTATGGCATAGAAGATATGAGCAAAACAATTCAAACATGGCATTGATGCAAAATGCACTCAAACATTAAGCAGACACTCTCAAAACAAGGATTCAACATGACAAGATGAAACTACATGCTAATCTTAGCAAATTTCATATAGAGCACACTCAAAACGGAGCAACGGTCCAACACATACACATGAAACAAGTTTAAAGGACAAGTTGTCCAAAATCGCAACTAGGCATTTATCAAGCATCAAAACAATATGCTATAGCACTTCAACATGAAAACAAAAGGCACGTGCATGATGCACAGGTAAAGCATGACAAAACATGAACACTGAGCTACCTCTAGAAATCACTAGAACATGCTGAAAAGAACATGGCAAGATTGCAAATAATAACAGTTTCACAGACTTATCATGGCAAACAAAGGCATGGCATGCTAGTAATAAAGACAAAGAACAAAACTCCCTTACTGAACTAATTCCAAAGATCAACAGAAAAGATGGTAGCATCCATGCAAACATGGCAAATGATATGATAGATTCAGACATGGCAGGAACAACAATAAGTAGGCATGTTGGTGAGCTTGTACCACACTCCACAGAGCATTACATTGCATGACAAGGTGACCAACAGTGATATGGCATAATTATGAAGCTAAGCATGACAAGATAAAGTTCATAGGGTGCATGGATCACTAGCAAAACACATGGCAAAACTGAACTTGATGTTAACAGGCTGACAGCAACATTATTTAGCAACTTGAGAGCAAGATTACGACAAGCTACAGTGGGCTATAAATGCAACCAGGGGCATGGATGGATAGAGCATGACATGTATAACAAAAACATCTCCAGATTATGCATATAATGATTTGTAGGAGCAGGTTTACATAGCATCATGATATAACAGATTCAGCCTAGCAAAACAATAACAGCAAGTACCCTACTTCATGAGCTCGATGCACTCACTACAAGACTCACAAAAATACATGGATTGCACCACTGTAAATATGGCATGATGTAGCTCAAAACTCATGTAGACATCAAGCACATAGGATGCACACATAAAATGCAATGAAAAATACAAATCGCCAAGTTTTGTTAACAGACAGCAGTTAACATCATATAACACTCTTGCAACGATGATTAGGGCATCAAGATGGACTCAGAAAAGCATGGCACAATGTAACAAAATGAAGAGCATATCACAATGAACATTTTGATATATCATACATGCAAAATGGAGGAGCACACATGAAGTTATGGTATGATGAACATGGGCATAGAATGTAAAATATCAGGGACTTGGAAGAAAAACGGGGTCAACCTCGTCTGGATCTGGATCTGGCGCAGATTTCGAGGTTCGTCGGGGTTTCACCGGAGTCGACGACGAAGACGCCAGATCTGTGGGGAAGACGCCGGAGGTAGTCGCTGGCGAGGGGAGTGCCAGATCCGAGGTGCGGAGGTCGCCGGCGAGGTCCTGGGAGGCCGGGGGCGGCGACGGCTGGCCTCCGGGCGGCAGCGCTCGGAACAGCCCGAGCAGTGGAGGGAAGTGCCGGCGAGAGGAGCTGGGAGACGAGGGCGGCGGAGGACGGCTGGCAGCGAGCGACGGGGAGGAGCTTCGGCGGGAGGAGCGGCTCTCCGGCGGAGGCGGCGGTCGGCGGCGGAGGGCTCAGGCAACGGTGACCAGGCCTCGGCGCGGGGTCGCGGAGGGCGAGGCGCGACGACTCCGGTGGGGAGCTCGTCGGCGGGAGGCGGGGCACAGGGCGGTGGAGGAGCTCGAGAGAGGAGGCGGGCGCTCGGGCCGGGCGGCGGCGCAGACGGGCCCCGCGGATCCGCGATGGGCTCGGCGGGCCTCGGCGGCGAGGCGCCGTGGAGACAGCGGCGGTGACACGTGGCGCTGCATGAGAGGCTCGGGGCGGCGGCACGATGACGTGTCGGCCCTGGATTGGTCCGGGCGACCTGGCTGCGGAGTGGCGGATGCATCCGGACGGCAGCGGACATGTCCAGTGGCACGGAGGAGGTGGGATCTAGGGTTTGATCTGCGCGAAATTTCAGGGGGAGGCACATATTTATAGATAGGAGGAGTTAGGAGACTCCAAATGGGGAGCGGTTTTCGCCCACACGATCGTGATCGAACGACCGAGAGCATGGAGGGGGTTCTTATGGGCTCATGGACTATGGTGAAGAGGGGCTGGGCTGCGAAGAGAGAGGGTTTTTGGGCTACGCGGTTAACCGTTGGGGCGTCAAACGACCTCCAAATGGAACGAAATTTGACGGGTGGTCTACCTGTGATATACCAAGGCCACTCGGCAAATCTCGGTCCATTCCGAGAATGTTTTTATCCCGCTCACGAAACAAGGTCTGAGAGGGGCTACGGGTGCGTGCGAGTGTGTCTGTGCTCAGAACGGACAATGGAGAGAATCGGCGGAACCCGAACGGATGCAAGTTTTGAAAAACATGCAGATGATATGCAGATGATGACATGGCGAAATGCAACACGCAAGCAAATGACTTGGCAACAACAATGAATAACGGGAAGACACCTAGCGCATCGGTTCCGGGGCGTTACATGTAATTTGGTGCATCACATGTGGAATAAGATGGTGGATGAGCCACCTGTCGGCCAAAGGGGTCCTGTTAAGTGTGTCGCTTCTACGTCTTGAGCTTGCGTTGGTTTTCCTTGAAGAGGAAAGGGTGATGCAACAAAGTAGCGCAAGTATTTCCCTCAGTTTTTGAGAACCAAGGTATCAATCCAGTAGGAGGCTCCTCAAAAGTCCCATGCACCTACACAAACAAACAAGAACCTCGCAACCAACGCAATAAAGGGGTTGTCAATCCCTTCACGGCCACTTGCAAAAGTGAGATCTGATAGAGATAATATGATAAGATAATTATTTTTGGTATTTTTTTGACATAGATTGGAAAGTAAAAGATGCAAATAAAAGTAGATGGTAAACTTATATGATAAAATATAGACCCGGGGGCCATAGGTTTCACTAGTGGCTTCTCTCAAGATAGCATAAGTATTACGGTGGGTGAACAAAATACTGTCGAGGAATTGATAGAAAAGCGCATAGTTATAAGATTATCTAGGCATGATCATGTATATAGGCATCACGTCCATGACAAGTAGACTGACTCCTACCTGCATCTACTACTATTACTCCACACATCGACCGACTCCTGCCTTCATCTAGAGTATTAAGTTCATAAGAACAGAGTGACGCATTAAGAAAGATGACATGATGTAGAGGGATAAACTCATGCAATATGATATAAACCCCATATTTTTATCCTCGATGGAAACAATACAATACGTGTCTGGCTGCCCCTGCTGTCAGTGGGAAAGGACACCGCAAGATTGAACCCAAAGCTAAGCACTTCTCCCATTGCAAGAAAGATCAATCTAGTAGGCCAAGCCGATAATTCGAAGATACTTGCAAAGATAACTTAATCACAAATAAAAGAATTCAGAGGAGATTCAAATATTTCTCATAGATAAACTTGATCATAAACCCACAATTCATCGGATCTCGACAAACTCACCGCAAAAAGAGTTACATCGAATAGATCTCCAAGAAGATCGAGGAGAACTTTGTATTGAGATTCAAAGAGAGAGAAGAAGCCATCTAGCTAATAACTATGGACCCGAAGGTCTGTGGTAAACTACCCACAACTCATTGGAGAGGCCTTGGAGATGATGTAGAGGCCCTCCATGGTCGATTCCCCCTCCGGCAGAGCGCCGATGAAGGCTCCAAGATGGGATCTCGCGGATACAGAAGGTTGCGGCGGTGGAAATAGTTTTTCGTGGTGCTCCTGGATGTTTTTAGGGTACGTGGGTGTTGGGAAACGTAGTAATTTAAAAAAAATCCTACGCACACGCAAGATCATGGTGATGCATAGCAACGAGAGGGGAGAGTGTTGTCCACGTACCCTCGTAGACCGTAAGCGGAAGCATTATGACAACGCGGTTGATGTAGTCGTATGTCTTCACAATCCGACCGATCCAAGCACCGAACGTATGACACCTCCGAGTCCAGCACACGTTCAGCTCGATGACGATCCCCGGACTCCGATCCAACAGGGTGTCGGGGATGAGTTCCGTCAGCACGACGGTGTGGTGACGATGATGATGTTCTACCGACGCAGGGCTTCGCCTAAGCACCGCAACGATATGACCGAGGTGGAATATGGTGGAGGGGGGCACCACACACGGCTAAGGAACGATCATGAAGATCAACTTGTGTGTCTAGAGGTGCCCCCTGCCCCCGTATATAAAGGAGGGAGGGGGGAGGTGCGGCCGGCCCCTAGGGGTGCGCCTGGAGGAGTCCTACTCCCACCGGGAGTAGGACTCCCCCCTTTTGCCTTGGTGGAGAAGGAAAGGGGGGAGGGGAAAGAGGAAAGCCCCTCCCTTCCTTGTCCTATTCGGACAAGGGGGGAGGGGGCGCGCGGCCTGCCCTGGCCGGCCCTCCTCTTCTCCCTCATGGCCCATGTAGGCCCATTAACCCCTGGGGGGGTTCCGGTAACCCCCCGGTACTCCGGTAAAGTCCCGATTTCACCCGGTACAATTCTGATATCCAAATATAGGCTTCCAATATATCAATCTTTATTTCTCGACCATTTCGAGACTCCTTGTCATGTCCGTGATCACATCCGGGACTCCGAATATCCTTCGGTACATCAAAACTTATAAACTCATAATAAAACTGTCATTGTAATGTTAAGCGTGCGGACCCTACGGGTTCGAGAACTATGTAGACATGACCTAGAACTATTCTCGGTCAATAACCAATAGCGGAACCTGGATGCTCATATTGGCTCCTACATATTCTACGAAGATCTTTATCGGTCAAACTACATAACAACATACGTTGTTCCCTTTGTCATCGATATGTTACTTGCCCGAGATTCGATCGTCGGTATCCAATACCTAGTTCAATCTCGTTACCGGCAAGTCTCTTTACTCGTTACGTAATGCATCATCCCGTAACTAACTCATTAGCTACATTGCTTGCAAGGCTTATAGTGATGTGCATTACCGAGAGGGCCCAGAGATACCTCTCCGACAATCGGAGTGACAAAACCTAATCTCGAAATATGCCAACTCAACATGTACCTTCAGAGACACCTGTAGAGCTCCTTTATAATCACCCAGTTACGTTGTGATGTTTGGTAGCACACAAAGTGTTCCTCCGGTAAACGGGAGTTGCATAATCTCATAGTTATAGGAACTTTGTATAAGTCATGAAGAAAGAAATAGCAACATACTAAACGATCAAGTGCTAAGCTAACGGAATGGGTCAAGTCAATCACATCATTCTCCTAATGATGTGATCCCATTAATCAAATGACAACACATGTCTATGGCTAGGAAACATAACCATCTTTGATTAATGAGCTAGTCAAGTAGAGGCATACTAGTGACATTATGTTTGTCTATGTATTCACACATGTATCATGTTTCCGGTTAATACAATTCTAGCATGAATAATAAACATTTATGATGATATGAGGAAATAAATAATAACTTTATTATTGCCTCTAGGGCATATTTCCTTCAGTCTCCCACTTGCACTAGAGTCAATAATCTAGATTACACAGTAATGATTCTAACACCCATGGAGTCTTGGTGTTGATCATGTTTTGCTCGTGGAAGAGGCTTAGTCAACAGGTCTGCAACATTCAGATCTGTATGTATCTTGCAAATCTCTGTGTCTCCCACCTGGACTTGGTCCCGGATGGAATTGAAGCGTCTCTTGATGTGCTTGGTCCTCTTGTGAAATCTGGATTCCTTTGCCAAGGCAATTGCACCAGTATTGTCACAGAAGATCTTCATTGGTCCCGATACACTAGGTATGACACCTAGATCGGAAATGAACTCCTTCATCTAGACTCCTTCATTTGCTTCTTCCAAAGCAGCTATCTACTCCGCTTCGCATGTAGATCCTGCCACGACGCTTTGTTTAGAACTGCACCAACTTATAGCTCCACCGTTTAATAGAAACACGTATCTGGTTTGCGATTTAGAATCGTCCGGATCAGTGTCAAAGCTTGCATCGACGTAACCATTTACGACTAGCTCTTTGTCACCTCCATACACGAGAAACATATCCTTAGTCCTTTTCAGGTATTTCAGGATATTCTTGACCGCTGTCCAGTGATCGACTCCTGGATTACTTTGGTACCTCCCTGCTAAGCTTATTGCTAAGCATACGTCAGGTCTGGTACACAGCATTGCATACATGATAGAGCCTATGGCTGAAGCATAGGGAACATCTTTCATTTTCTCTGTATCTTCTGTTGTGGTTGGGCATTGAGTCTGACTCAACTTCACACCTTGTAATACAGGCAAGAACCCTTTCTTTGCCTGATCCATTTTGAACTTTTTCAAAACTTTATCAAGGTATGTGCTTTGTGGAAGTCCAATTAAGCGTCTTGATCTATCTCTATAGATCTTGATGCCCAATATGTAAGCAGCTTCACCGAGGTCTTTCATAGAAAAACTTTTATTCAAGTATCCCTTTATGCTCTCCAGAAATTCTATATCATTTCCAGTTAATTATATGTCATCTACATATAATATCAGAAATGCTACAGAGCTCCCACTCACTTTCTTGTAAATACAAGCTTCTCCAAAAGTCTGTATAAAACCATATGCTTTGATCACACTATCAAAGCGTTTATTCCAACTCCGAGATGCTTGCACCAGTCCATAAATGGATCGCTGGAGCTTGGACACTTTATTAGCACCTTTTGGATCAACAAAACCTTCTGGTTGCATCATATACAACTCTTCTTCCAGAAATCCATTCAAGAATGTAGTTTTGACATCCGTTTGCCAAATTTCATAATCATAAAATGCAGAAATTGCTAACATGATTCGGACAGACTTAAGCATCGCTACGCGCGAGAAAGTCTAATCGTAGTCAACCCCTTGAACTTGTCGAAAACCTTTCGTAACAAGTCGAGCTTTGTAGACAGTTACATTACCATCAGCATCAGTCTTCTTCTTAAAAATCCATTTATTCTCAATGGCTTGCCGATCATCGGGCAAGTCAACCAAAGTCCATACTTTGTTTTCATACATGGATCCCATCTCAGATTTCATGGCTTCTAGACATTTTGCAGAATCTGGGCTCATCATCGCTTCCTCATAGTTCATAGGTTCGCCATGGTCAAGTAAAATGACTTCCAGAATAGGATTACCGTACCACTCTGGTGCAGATCTTACTCTGGTAGACATACGAGGTTCAGTAGAAACATGATCTGAAGTTTCATGATCAATATCATTAGCTTCCTCACTAATTGGTGTAGTTGTCACAGGAACCGGTTCTTGTGATGGACTACTTTCCAATAAGGGAGTAGGTACAGTTACCTCATCAAGTTCTAATTCCTCCCACTCACTTCTTTCGAGAGAAACTCCTTCTCTAGAAAGGATCCGAATTTAGCAACCAAAATCAAGCCCTCAGATCTATGATAGAAGGTGTACCCAATAGTCTCTTTTAGGTATCCTATGAAGACACATTTCTCCGATTTGGGTTCGAGCTTATCTGGTTGAAGTTTCTTCACATAAGCATCGCAGCCCCAAACTTTAAGAAACGACAACTTTGGTTTCTTGCCAAACCACAGTTCATAAGGTGTCGTCTCAACAGATTTTGATGGTGCCCTATTTAACATGAATGCAGCTGTCTCTAAAGCATAACCCCAAAATGATAGCGGTAAATCAGTAAGAGACATCATAGATCGCACCATATCTAGTAAAGTACGATTACGACGTTCGGACACACCATTTCGTTATTGTGTTCCGGGTGGCGTGAGTTGTGAAACTATTCCACATTGTTTCAAATGTAAACTAAACTCATAACTCAAATATTCTCCTCCGCGATCAGATCGCAGAAATTTGATTTTCTTGTTATGATGATTTTCAAATGTTTCAGACTTGTGTTTCATCAAGTAGATATACCCATATCTGCTCAAATCATCTGTGAAGGTGAGAAAATAACGATACCCGCCGCGAGCCTCAATATTTATTGGACCACATACATCAGTATGTATGATTTCCAACAAATCAGTTGCTCGCTCCATAATTCTGGAGAACGGCGTTTTAGTCATCTTGCCCATGAGGCTCGGTTCGCAAGTACCAAGTGATTCATAATCAAGTGATTCCAAAAGTCCATCAGTATGGAGTTTCTTCATGCGCTTTACACTGATATGACCTAAACGGCAGTGCCACAAATAAGTTGCACTATCATTATCAACTCTGCATCTTTTGGCTTCAACATTATGAATATGTGTATCACTACTATCGAGATTCAATAAAAATAGACCACTCTTCAAGGGTGCATGACCATAAAAGATATTACTCATATAAATAGAACAACCATTATTCTCTGATTTAAATGAATAACCGTCTCGCATCAAACAAGATCCAGATATAATGTTCATGCTCAACGCTGGCACCAAATAACAATTCTTTAGGTATAAAACTAATCCCGATGGTAGATGTAGAGGTAGCGTGCCGACTGCGATCACATCGACTTTGGAACCATTTCCCATGTGCATCGTCACCTCGTCCTTAGCCAATCTTCGCTTAATCTGTAGTCCCTGTTTCGAGTTGCAAGTATTAGCAACAGAATCAGTATCAAATACCCAGGTACTACTGCGAATATTAGTAAGGTACACATCAATAACATGTATATCACATATACCTTTGTTCACTTTGCCATCCTTCTTATCCGCCAAATACTTGGGGCAGTTCCGGTTCTAGTGACCAGTCTACTTGCAGTAGAAGCACTCAGTCTCAGGCTTAGGTCTAGACTTGTGTTTCTTCTCTTGAGCAGCAACTTGTTTGTTGTTCTTCTTGAAGTTCCCCTTCTTCTTCCCTTTGCCCTTTTTCTTGACACTGGTGGTCTTATTAACCATCAACACTTGATGCTCCTTCTTGATTTCTACCTCCGCAGCTTTTAACATAGCGAAGAGCTCGGGAATACTCTTGTCCATCCCTTGCATATTATAGTTCATCACGAAGCTCTTGTAGCTTGGTGGAAGTGAATGAAGAATTCTGTCAATGACACTATCATCAGGAAGATTAACTCCCAGTTGAATCAGGTGATTATTATACCCATACATTTTGAGTATGTGTTCACTGACAGAACTATTCTCCTCCATCTTACAGCTATAGAACTTATTGTAGACTTCATATCTCTCAATTCGGGCATTTGCTTGAAATATTAACTTCAACTCCTGGAACATCTCATATGCTCCATGACGTTCAAAACGTCGTTGAAGACCCGGTTCCAAGCCGTAAAGCATGGCACACTGAACTATCGAGTAGTCATCAGCTTTGCTTTGCCAGATGATCTTAACATCGTCAGTTGCATCAGCAGCAGGCCTGGCACCCAGCGGTGCTTCCAGGACGTAATTCTTCTTTGCAACAATGAGGATAATCCTCAGGTTACGAACCCAGTCCATGTAATTGCTACCATCATCTTTCAACTTTGCTTTCTCAAGGAACACATTAAAATTCAACGGAACAATAGCACGAGCCATCTATCTACAACAAACATAGACAAGCAAAATACTATCAGGTACTAAGTTCATGATAAATTTAAGTTCAATTAATCATATTACTTAAGAACTCCCACTTAGATAGACATCTCTCTAGTCATCTAAGTGATCACGTGATCCAAATCAACTAAACCATGTCCGATCATCACGTGAGATGGAGTAGTTTCAATGGTGAACATCACTATGTTGATCATATCTACTATATGATTCATGTTCGACCTTTCGGTCTCCGTGTTCCGAGGCCATATCTGTATATGCTAGGCTCGTCAAGTTTAACCTGAGTATTCCGCGTGTGCAACTGTTTTGCACCCGTTGTATTCGAACGTAGAGCCTATCACACCCGATCATCACGTGGTGTCTCAGCACGAAGAACTTTTGCAATGGTGCATACTCAGGGAGAACACTTCTTGATAATTTAGTGAGAGATCATCTTAAAATGCTACCGTCAATCAAAGCAAGATAGGATGCATAAAGGATAAACATCACATGCAATCAATATAAGTGATATGATATGGCCATCATCATCTTGTGCTTGTGACCTCCATCTCCGAAGCACTGTCGTGATCACCATCGTCACTGGCGCGACATCTTGATCTCCATTGTAGCATCATTGTCGTTATGCCATCTATTGCTTCTACGACTATCGCTACCGCTTAGTGATAAAGTAAAGCAATTACAGGCGTTTGCATTTCATACAATAAAGCGACAACCATATGGCTCTTGCCAGTTGCCGATAACTTCGGTTACAAAACATGATCATCTCATACAATAAAATATAGCATCACGTCTTGACCATATCACATCACAACATGCCCTGCAAAAACAAGTTAGACGTACTCTACTTTGTTGTTGCAAATTTTACGTGGCTGCTATGGGCTGAGCAAGAACCGTTCTTACATACGCATCAAAACCACAACGATAGTTCGTCAAGTTAGTGTTGTTTTAACCTTCGCAAGGACCGGGCGTAGCCACACTCGGTTCAACTAAAGTGAGAGAGACATACACCCGCTAGTCACCTTTAAGCACGAGTGCTCGTAACGGTGAAACCAGTCTCGCGTAAGCATACGCGTAATGTCGGTCCGGGCCGCTTCATCTCACAATACCGCTGAACCAAAGTATGACATGCTGGTAAGTAGTATGACTTGTATCGCCCACAACTCACTTGTGTTCTACTCGTGCATATAACATCAACGCATAAAACCTAGGCTCGGATGCCACTGTTGGCAAACGTAGTAATTTCAAAAAAATTCCTACGCACACGCAAGATCATGGTGATGTATAGCAACGAGAGGGGAGAGTGTTATCCACATACCCTCTTAGATAGTAAGCGGAAGTATTATGACAACGTGGTTGATGTAGTCATACGTCTTCACGATCCGACCGATCCAAGCACCGAACGTACGGCACCTCCGAGTTCAGCACACGTTCAGCTCGATGACGATCCCCGGACTCCGATCCAGCAGGGTGTCGGGGATGAGTTCCATCAGCATGATGGCGTGGTGACGATGATGATGTTCTACCGGAGCGGGGCTTCGCCTAAGCACCGCAACGATATGACCGAGGTGGAATATGGTGGAGGGGGGCACCACACACGGCTAAGGAACAATCACGAAGATCAACTTGTGTGTCTAGAGGTGCCCCCTGCCCCTGTATATAAAGGAGGGAGGGGGGAGGTGCGGCCGACCCCTAGGGGTGCGCCTCGAGGAGTCCTACTCCCACCGGGAGTAGGACTCCCCCCTCTTTCCTTGGTGGAGAAGGAAAGGGGGGAGGGGAAAGAGGAAAGGGGGGCGCCGCCCCCCCTTCCTTGTCCTATTCGGACTAGAGGGGAGGGGGCGCGCGGCCTGCCCTGGCCGGCCCTCCTCTTCTCCCTCATGGCCCATGTAGGCCCATTAACCCCTGGGGGGTTCCGGTAACCCCCCGGTACTCCAGTAAAATCCCGATTTCACCCGGTACGATTCTGATATCCAAATATAGGCTTCCAATATATCAATCTTTATGTCTCGACCATTTCGAGACTCCTCGCCATGTCCGTGATCACATCCGGGACTCCGAACAACCTTCGGTACATCAAAACTTATACAGTCATAATAAAACTGTCATCGTAACGTTAAGCGTGCGGACCCTACAGGTTTGAGAACTATGTAGACATGACCTAGAACTATTCTCGGTTAATAACCAATAGCGGAACCTGGATGCTCATATTGGCTCCTACATATTCTATGAAGATCTTTATCGGTCAAATCGCATAACAACATACGTTGTTCCCTTTGTCATCGGTATGTTACTTGCCCGAGATTCGATCGTCGGTATCCAATACCTAGTTCAATCTCGTTACCGGCAAGTCTCTTTACTCGTTACGTAATGCATCATCGCGTAACTAACTCATTATCTACATTGCTTGCAAGGCTTATAGTGATGTGCATTACCAAGAGGGCCCAGAGATACCTCTCCGAGAATCGGAGTGACAAAACCTAATCTCGAAATACGCCAACTCAACATGTACCTTTGGAGACACCTGTAGAGCTCCTTTATAATCACCCAATTACGTTGTGACATTTGGTAGCACACAAAGTGTTCCTCCGGTAAACGGGAGTTGCATAATCTCATAGTTATAGGAACTTTGTATAAGTCATGAAGAAAGCAATAGCAACATACTAAATGATCAAGTGCTAAGCTAACGGAATGGGTCAAGTCAATCACATCATTCTCCTAATGATGTGATCCCGTTAATCAAATGACAACACATGTCTATGGCTAGGAAACATAACCATCTTTGATTAATGAGCTAGTCAAGTAGAGGCATACTAGTGACATTATGTTTGTCTATGTATTCACACATGTATCATGTTTCCGGTTAATACAATTCTAGCATGAATAATAAACATTTATCATGATATGAGGAAATAAATAATAACTTTATTATTGCCTCTAGGGCATATTTCTTCAGTGGGTATATATAGGAGGAAGAAGAAGGTCGGTGGACGCTTGAGGGGCCCACGAGGGTGGGGGCGCGCCCACCCCTAGGGGGCGCGCCGGGCACCCTCGTGGTTGCCTCCTCTGTTGCTTGACTTCCACGCCAAGTCCCGTGGATTGCGTTTGTTCCAAAAAGATCGCTCCCAAAGGTTTCATTCCGTTTGGACTCCGTTTGATATTCCTTTTCTTCGAAGCACTGAAATAGGCAACAAAAAAACAGCAATTCAGGCTGGGCCTCCGGTTAGTAGGTTAGTCCAAAAAATGATATATAAGTGTAAAGTAAAGCCCATAAACATCCAAAACAGGTAATATAATAGCATGGAACAATAAAAAATTATAGATACGTTGGAGACGTATCAAGCATCCCCAAGCTTAATTCCTGCTCGTCCTCGAGTAGGTAAATGATAAAAACAGAATTTTTGATGTGGAATGCTACCTAGCATAATTCTCAATGTAATTTTCTTTATTGTGGCATGAATGTTCAGATCCAAATGATTCAAAATAAAAGTTCATATTCACATAAGAAATAGTAATACTTCAAGCATACTAACAAAGCAATCATGTCTTCTCAAAATAACATGGCTAAAGAAAGTTCATCCCTACAAAATCATATAGTTTGGTCATGCTCCATTTTCGTCACACGAGAATGCTCTCATCTTGCACACCCCCGATGACAAGCCAAGCAATTGTTTCATACTTTAGTAATCTCAAACTTTTTCAACTTTCACGCAATACATGAGCGTGAGCCATGGATATAGCACTATGGGTGGAATAGAATATGATGATGGAGGTTGTGTGGCGAAGACAAAAAAGGAAGAAAGTCTCATGTCAACGAGGCTAATCAATGGGCTATGTAGATGCCCATCAATTGATGTCAACATGAGGAGTAGGGATTGCCATGCAATGGATGCACTAGAGCTATAAATGTATGAAATCTCAACAAAAGAAACTAAGTGGGTGTGCATCCAACTTTCTTGCTCACAAAGACCTAGGGAATTTTGAGGAAGCCCATCATTGGAATATACAAGTCAAGTTCTATAATGAAAAATTCCCACTAGTATGTGAAAGTGACAACATATGAGACTCTCTATATGAAGAACATGGTGCTACTTTGAAGCACAAGTATGGGAAAAAAGATAGTAGCATTGTCCCCTTTTTTGGGC
The DNA here is from genome assembly GCF_018294505.1 of Triticum aestivum. Classification (NCBI taxonomy): domain Eukaryota; kingdom Viridiplantae; phylum Streptophyta; class Magnoliopsida; order Poales; family Poaceae; genus Triticum; species Triticum aestivum. The sequence goes on from NC_057813.1 coordinate 277,975,229, forward strand.
CTTTTTTTATTTGGCCTTTCTCCTTTTTATTATTTGGCCTTTCTTGTTTTAGGGACAATGCTCTAATAATGATGATCATCGCACTTCTTTTTATTTACAACTCATGAGTTACAACTCAAAACTAGACCAAGATATGACCCTATATGAATGCCTCCGGCGGTGTACCAGGATGGGCAATGAATCAAGAGTGACATGTATGAAAAATTATGAAGGTGGCTTTGCCACAATACGATGTCAACTACATGATCATGCAAGGCAATATGACAATGATGATGGTGTCATGATGAATGGAACGGTGGAAAGTTGCATGGCAATATATCACGGAATGGCTATGGAAATGCCATAATAGGTAGGTATGGTGGCTGTTTTGAGGAAGCTATAAGGAGGTTTATGTGTGATAGAGCGTATCGTATCACGGGGTTTGGATGCACCGGCAAAGTTTGCACCAACTCTCAAGGTGAGAAAGGGCAATGCACGATACCGAAGAGGCTAGCAATGATGGAAGGGTAAGAGTGCGTATAATCCATGGACTCAACATTAGTCATAAAGAACTCATATACTTATTGCAAAAATCTACAAGTCATCAAAAACCAAGCACTACATGCATGCTCCTAGGGGATAGATTGGTAGGAAAATACCATCGCTCGTCCCCGGCCGCCACTCATAAGGATGACAATCTAAGAACACCCCATGTTTCAAATTTGTTACACAACGGTTACCATACGTGCATGTTACGGGACTTGCCAACTTCAACACAAGCATTCTTTAAATTCACAATTACCCAACTAGCATTACTCTAATATCACCACCTCCATATCTCAAAACAATTATCAAGTATCAAATTGATCATAGCATCCAATTCACTTCCTATGATAGTTTTTATTATACCCAACTTGGATGCCCATCATTCTAGGACCAATTTTATAACCATAGCAAATACCATGCTGTTCTAAAAGACTCTAAAAATAATATAAGTGAAGCATGAGAGATCAACAACTTCTACAAAATAAAGCCACCGCCGTGCTCTAAAAGATATAAGTGAAGCACTAGAGCAAAACTATCTAGCTCAAAAGATATAAGTGAAGCACATAGAGTATTCTAATAAATTCCAAATCAAGTGGGTTTCTCCCAAAAGGTGTGTGAATCAAGTATGATTGTGTTAAACTAAAAAGCAAATACTAATATCATACAAGACGCCCCAAGCAAAACACATATCATGTGGCGAATAAAAATATAACTCCAAGTAAAGTTACCGATAGTCGAAGACGAAAGGGGGGATGCCTTCCGGGGCATCCCCAAGCTTAGGCTTTTGGTTATCCTTGAATATCTTGGGGTGCCATGGGCATCCCCAAGATTAGGCTCTTGCCACTCCTTATTCCATAGTCCATCAAATCTTTACCCAAAACTTGAAAACTTCACAACACAAATCTCAACAGGAAATCTCATAAGCTCCGTTAGTGCAAGAAAGAAAAACCACCGCATAAGGTACTGTAATGAACTCATTCTTTATTTATATTGGTGTTAAACCTACTGTATTCCAACTACTCTATGGTTCATACCCCTTGATACTCGCCATAGATACATCAAAATAAACAAATAACACACGAAAAACAGAATCTGTCAAAAACAGAACAGTCTGTAGAAATATGTAACTCTAAAATACTTATGGAACTCTAAAAATCCTACCAAAATAGAAAGTCCTGGGAAATTTGTCTATTGATCTACATCAAAAAGAATCAACGTAAAATCACGTTTTTGTGAAATATTAAAATTATTTTCGTGCGTGCAAAAGTTTCTGTTTTTCTGGAGAATCAAATTAACTATCACTGTAGGTTATCCTATAGGTTCTACTTGGCACAAACACTAATTAAAACATGAAAACACATATAAAAAGAAGCTATATGAAATATTTATTACTAAACAGAAGAAAAAAGAAAGAAACGAAAATAAAATTTGGTTGCCTCCCAACTAGCGCTATCATTTAACGCCCCTAGCTAGTCATAAAAGCGAGGATAGATCTAAGTAGTGACATCTTTGGCATTCAATTCATAAGTAGCTCGCATGATATATTCATAAGGTAATTTAACTTTCTTTCTAGGGAAGTGTTCCATGCCTTTCCTTAATGGAAATTGGAATCTAATATTCCCTTCCTTCATATCAATAATTGCACCAATCGTTCTAAGGAAGGTCTACCAAGAATAATAGGACATGAAAGATTGCAATCTATATCAAGAACGATAAAATCTACGGGCACATAATTCCTATTTGCAAGAATAAGAACATCATTGATCCTTCCCATAGGTTTCTTAATGGTGGAATCCGCAAGGTGCAAGTTTAAAGAACAATCATCAAAATCATGGAAACCTAGAATATCACATAAAGTTTTCGGAATCGTGGAAACACTAGCACCCAAATCACACAAAGCATAGCACTCATGATCTTTAATTTTAATCTTTACAGTAGGTCCCACTCATCATAAAGTTTTCTAGGTATACAAACTTCCAAATTAAGTTTTTGCTCATAAGATTGCATCAAGGCATCAACAATATGTTTGGTAAAAGCTTTATTTTGACTATAAGCATGAGGAGAATTCAACGCGGATTGCAACAAGGAAATACAGTTTATTAAATAACAATTATCATAATTAAATTCCTTGAAATCCATAATAGTGGGTTCAATGCTATTTAAAGTCTTGACCTCTCCAATCCCACTTTTACCAAATTTAGCATCAAGATCTAGAAACTCCGAATTATTGGGACGCCTTTTAACTAAAGTTGACTCATCTCCAGTCCCATCATTATCAAGATTCATACTAGAAAACAAGGATTTAATAGGGGATACATCAATAACTTTTAGATCTTCATCATTATTTTCATGGAGACTAGAAGAACACGCTTTTACAAAGCAATCTTTCTTAGCATGCAATCTAGCGGTTCTTTCTTTGCACTCATCAATGGAAATTCTCATGGCTTTGACAGACTCATTGATATCATGCTTAGGTGGAATAGATCTAAGTTTCAAAGAATCAACATCAAGCGAAAGTCTATCAATGTTCCTAGCCAATTCATCAACTTTAAGCAATTTTTCTTCAAGCAAAGCATTAAAATTCTTTTGAGAGATCATAAATTCTTTAACGGTATTCTCAAAATAAGAGGGCATCTTACTAAAATTTCCATAAGAGTTGTTGTAGGAATTACCATAATTATTAGAGGAATTACTAGGAAACGGTCTAGGATTAAAGTTTCCTCTATAAGCATTGTTACCAAAATTACTCCTACCAACAAAATTCACACCCATAGATTCATTATTATTCTCAATCAAAGTAGACAAAGGCATATCATTAGGATCAATAGGAGCACTCTTCGTAGAAAACAATTTCATAAGTTCGTCCATCTTTCCACTCATGTCGGGGAAACTGATCCACGAACACCTATGGGACCGGCGGACCGAGCCCCTTTCGGTTCGGCGGGGGGCGGAGATCGCACAAAGAGCAGATCGAGGCGAAACACACGAGCAGTTTACCCAGCTTCGGAGCTCTCCAGAGAGATAATACTCCTACTGCTGCTTGTCTGATTGTATTGAGTTCTTGCTCGGGTGCGCTGAGTGCTACAGTACACACGAGACCGAGCGTGAGTGCTTTTTGGCTTCGAACCTTCCGAACCTCCCCCTACGTTGCGCATGGGCCTCCTTTTATATGCTGAAGGGGTCACCGACAGGTGGCAACGCAGAGAAGGGCAAAAATGGAAAAGGAGTTGCGGTTGGTACAGCTACCTGTACAGTGCATCCTACCTAACCCTGACGGCAGGGGACAAAGGCATTAAATGCCCGTCTGTGTCGCCCAAACAGTGCAGAAAAGGACCGTCAGGGATGCCACCGTTCGCCACGATGGCGATCTTGTAAGCGTCGCTTGCCACCTCGCACCGCTGGCTGCTCAGCCTCCTGCCACGCGCGCCTGGGAAGGCCCTAGGGCGACACGTTGGTGGATGCGCTGGAGCGCGGGTGCAGAGTGATAACCTGCCGCGGCAAGCGCCTTGCCGCGGCCGTTGTCTTGTCGCGCCCGGAAGCTTGTCGCTCACCGGGTCTTGCCGGGACGCGTGGCGCGTCGCGGCAAGTTCCTTGAAATTCCTTGGTTGGCCTTCCCGGCAAGCTCCTCTTGCCGGGGCCTTGTCTCCTTGGCTTGAATACTTTGTTCTTGAATGGCTCCAAGGGAACCAAGGAGGACCTTGGCGGTCGCCCGGCAAGCCTTGCCGCGGGGCGCTGCAACTGCCCGTGCACAAGTTTGGGATACTAGGGTACCCCTATTCTAGTACACCGACAGGAGCCCTGGGGCCTGGGCCACACACGGTGCCGAGCGCTGTTGGGCCAGGCCCAAAACAGGGCACGGGCACGCGCGGTCTGGGTTACGCCGTATCTTACTCCGTATCCACCGCACCCTCCCCGAACGGCACGCGTTGAATGCGTCGTGGGAGAGATCGTGGGTGGTTTCTTTATTCGGAAGGGCGAAACGTCCGCCGCCTCCCTCTTTATAAGCAGGGGAAGCAGGGGCAGTTTGCCCACTTCGCCGGTTGCTACTCCAGTCTCGGAAATCTCCGCCGCTCCCCTCCTTCTTCTCAAAGCCGAAAGAGAGCAGCGCTCCGCCGCCCGTTGCCACCAGCACCACCACACCATCGATCTCCCCCACCACTTCTGCCATGGCTCCGAAAGCCGACAAGGGGAAGGGCGTGAAGTCGGCTGAGGCGCAGCGGCTTGAGGCGCTGCAAAAGGAGCAGGCCATCTTCCGCCCTCAGCTTGACGCAAAGGAGCTGAGGGAGTACTACTACCTTTTCTGGTCGAGGAGACGCGAGCGCATCCGCGCACAAAGGTACTCCCGGCCACCGCTTCGAGACTAGCTCCGAACGGGTATCCCTTCTTCACGCTGTTCTTCTACTGCGGGCTCTGCCCGCCCTACTCTGAATTTTTCTGTGACATCATGAACACCTACGGGTTCCGCCTCCTTGATTTCACCCCCAATGCTGTCCTGACCATGGCAGTTTTCGCACATCTATGCGAAAACTTTGTCGGAGTCCATCCAAACGTAGCCCTCTTCCGCCACTTCTTTATGCCCCGGGTTGAGAGAGGAGAGCCCCTTGCTGGCGGAATCGCTTGGATCTCGAGAGTCGGCAAGAAGGAAGCCTATCTGGAGGGAGAGCTCCGCGGCAAGTGGGATGAATGGAGAGCAGAGTGGTGCTGGATTGTCGAGGAGAACCCGCGGCCATTTACTGCCCTGCGCCAAGCCCCAATAGTACGCGGCAATGATTGAGCAACGTGGCCACGGAAGATGATAGGCTGAGGATTGCCGTCACCTGTATCCTTCGCCTCAGGCTTGCCGGGCTCACTGTAGGCGCTATTGGCGCAGATTTCCTTCGCCGCCACATCGCCCCCCTGCAGGAGAGGGGGAGACCCGCCTGGGAGTTCTAGAACTCGGCGAATATCATGAGGCTGCGCCCGGGCCTCAATTTTAACTTCACTGTCCTAGAGCTGGACGCGATGCTCCTGGAGCTATTCAAGCGTGATCCTCAACATCCATTCATGTTGCCACAGGACGTTGTTCCACTGTGCAACAATTCTTCGCTTGACCGCATCCGTGCAATGATGCTGCTGTGCGACTCTCACGGAATCGTTCCAACTTGGCAAGAGCCGGCAGATGCCATCGTGCAGGAGTTCTTCGACGGCCTGGTAGAAGTGCCGGTCCGCGCCGATGAGCAGAAGAGCCTCACCCGCGACACCACCGATGCGGAGATGCAGCGCATCGCTACCAGGCTGGAAGAGGTGGCAGCAGCCGCTGCTGCGGGCGTGTTTGGGTTCACCGTGGAGGAGGCAGAGGCAGCAGAGGCGGCAAGCCTTGCCGAGCGAGAGGAGTTCGCCGGCGAGGAAGAGCTTGCCGGGCCTGAAGCTGAGCCGAGCGATCCCGGCGAGGAAGAGCTTGTCGGGCCCGAGCCTTCAGACAGCTTGCCGCAGGCGGAGCCCCCGGCCCCGCCAAGAAGGCGTCTCCGCAAGGCCGCGGACGTAGCAGGGCGGCAGACGGGTCAAGGGCCGTCGAGCCGCGCGACACGCTCTACCGCGGCAAGCACCGTTGCCGCGGGAGCGCCTCACGCCGCTGCGGCAACCTGAGCGGGGTCTTCCTGGGCCACGGCCACTGCTCCTGCCAAGCGGGCGAGGGAGCCTACTCCTCCGCCTCGTCGCACCGGAGGTGAGCCGGACTTCGGTCTCTCCGCGCTCAGCTCCGACGAGGAAGAAGAAGAGTAAGATTCCTTGCTGTCCTCGTAGTCCTTCAATTCTTGTTGTCTTGTCTTGTGTCTGATTTTCTTTACTCTGAACCTGTTCCTTTTTAGGACTCTAGCCTAGAGAGCGGCGAAGGCCCCGGTGATTGTCATCGAGGACGACCCCACCATGCCGGCAGAGGACATGTCCGAGACCACCTTGTCAGACCCGGCAACCATTCCTCAAAGCAGCCCCCAGCGCAGCCCCCCACGTAAGTATATGGTTTACTTCATGCTGTCAGGCGCGCATGGGTGCTCTTCTTTTGCTGATATCTGTCTGTTGGTTTGTGTAGGAGCAGAGCAGCCTCACCAGGAGGGCCCGAAGGCCGCTCCCGAAGTGCCATCTGCTTCGACTACACCGCCAAGCGAGGATTCCCCGGCAAAGGAGCGTTCTCCGGCAAGGGAGAATTCTCTGGCAAGGGGCAGTTCTTCGGCAAGGGACAGCGCCAGTGATCCTCCGGTGGTTGAGACCACGACTGCAGATCCTAGCACAGGTAACCCTTTTGCCTGAAAACTTCCCCTAGGTTCTTCTTCTTCTGATTTTCTTTTTGAGTGTTTGCTTGACCCTTCTCCCCTCTTCGGTCGTCAGATCCACCTGCCACGGAGCCGATGGAAACCGAGGCCGCCGGCAAGGAGAACGCGCACGGCAACAACGACGACGCCGCCGCCACCGTAGAAGAGGCCGGTGCTGATGATCCCGCCGGCGAAGAGGCCGCCAAGGCTGCCGCCGCAGAAGCAGGCGAGGGATCCGTCGATTGCACTGACGGCCCCGAGGCCGCAGGAGCGCCAGGCGCTACACCGACCGCCGATCCCTCCGTCGATGCTGCAGCGCCAGGCTCCGAAGAGCCCCAGTCCGGCGCCTACTTGAAGGCCGGCGACGGAATCTTCATCAAGCTCCCCTGGGCGTCAAGCTCCAGGGCGCCGGTCGAAGGAGAAATTTTGGATGGAGAAGTGCTCGCCTCTGCTGGGCTGACGCTGGTCGACGCGCCAAGCAGCAGCAGTGACGAGTCTGAGGAGGAGCGGCTACTGCGGAAGCTACTGTCGCTCTACCGCGCCCGCCAAGCCAAGCTGGCGTCCCGAGAAGCACTTGTCGCGAAGGCAGGAGTGGATATCGAGAAGCGCGCGGAGGAGCTCCGGGGTCTTAGGCAGGAAACTCTTTGGTCCCTGGCGGAGGAGCGGGAGCAACTTCTCGAGGAGCGGAAGGCCTTCCTCCTCGAGAAGGCTGAAGTTGAAGAGAAGCAACGGCTTGTCGCCGAAAACCTATTTGCGCAGGAAGGAGAGTTGGCGCAGCGCAAGGTGAACCTTGACAGCCACGAGGAGGAGCTTGCCGCGCGCGAGCAAGCAATTGGCGGGGCTCTCAAGGAAGCAAAGGATGCCGCTGCAGCTGCCGAGGCCGCCAAGAAGGAGCTAGAGACGAAGGTAGCGCAGCTGGAGGCTGATCTCAGGGCGAGCGGCGAGGAGCTTGCCGCTCTCAAGCGTGAGCGCGAGAAGGATGCTGCCGCTCATGGTGAACTGCAGGGCCTTCTCGCAGAGAGGAGCAAGGAGCTCAGCGCCGCCAAGGACTCCAATGCGGACCTCGAGTTGAAGCTGGCCACCTTGGCTCAGACGCTGGACGGCGCCAGCGAGCGTGAGGTGGCCTTGTCGGAGAAGATCAAGGCCGACGAGGCGCTGCTGGCGAGTGCTACTGCCGCCCAGGATGCTTTTAGGGAGACTATGGAGCACTGGACCGAGGGTCTGGTGAATGTTGCCGCAGCCATCGATGGGGAGCTGGCGCAGCTGGGGATGGAGGATCTCAGGTACTCCTCCGACGAGCACCTCCAACCCAGCGCCAAGCTCAGCTTGTTCTTCAAAGGCATGGCGACGGCCCTCCAGCGACTCCGGGAGAAGATCCCAAAGCAGTTGGCCGACGAGTCGCGCAGGATCTGCACGGGGGTTCTTCAGAAGGTGCTGGTGAAGGTGGCCTTCCACAACCTAGGCCTCAACCTCACCAATGTCCTCAAGTCCCTGCCTCCAGATGCTGATCTGGAAGCGCTCAAGGCCCTTGTCGCACCCATTGTGGACAAGGTGAGCGAGATCAAGAGGGTTGAGGGCGTTCGCGTAGATTAAGCCACCCGTCTTTTCTTTTTCTTGTCGCTGCTGGTCATGTTATGAAAACAATCTATTAGAGCTGCGACAAGCTATCTTGTAATATAACTCTGTTTTGGGTAGAAATTTTCTATGTTATTTCCTTTACTTGGTTCCTTCCTTTGTATGTTTTTGCCCTACACTTTTAGGGAACTTGTCGGTGCAGGCACCTGGGCCGCGAGCGCTGAGTGCGGGACATCAGCAGCCTGCTGGCGGTGCCGCTACCGACAAGAAACCTTATCGCAACTAGTCGCAGCTCACTTAAGTTGTTGAGCGGACTCGAAACAAAGTAAGGGCGCAACTAGCTACGAGTTGGTTCCTCCGCGCACAGGTTTACCATACAAAGTACGGTCGTTCGAGGAAGATAACTTAAAAATCTAAAACTGATTGCTCAAACTTTGGCAACTTAGCTCTTTTTTTGTCGTTTGCTTCCCGGCAAGGCGAGAACTTGCTTGAACGATGCCTGGTCCACACCATTATCTTCTCCTTTCAACTTGTGTGCGAGGGAACCTTCTTTTCCTTTTTGAGAAAAAGAAAGAAGAGAAAATAAAGATATGGAGCCTTACGGCTCATTATTGCTTACCGGGGGTAGGTGTTGCACAAAGTGTCAGATAATGCATGCAAATATAAAGTAGAAAGCATGAAATTGAGAAGATGTGCGGAGCACATGAGCTTTACTTATGCACGGGATCTGCGCCCGGCTTTGTACAAAGGATTACATGCAACATCGGCAAGACTTGTACAAAAGGTGGTTGCCGGAATAGGTTCCGACAACCGCGCCCTACGGGTAAAACTTACGAAGATGCTCAATGTTCCAGGAGTTGCTCACCGGAATGCCATCTTCGGTCCCAAGGCGGACAGCACCAGGCCTAGTGACTCGTTTCACCCTATAAGGGCCTTCCCACTTCGGCGTCAACTTGTTGGAATTCTTGGCGGACTGAGCGCGCCGAAGAACAAGGTCGCCTTCCTCGAAACTTCTGGCATTAACTTTGCGGCTATGGTAGCGGCGCAAAGCTTGCTGGTATCGAGCAGCTCGCACAGCAGCCTGAAGACGATCCTCCTCAAGGAGTAGCGTGTCATCTTGTCGCAGCTGCTCTTGCTCAAGCTCATCATAAGCGAGCACTCGAGGTGACCCGTATACGAGTTCCATGGGGAGAACTGCCTCTCCTCCATAGACTAGAGCGAAAGGTGTCTGGCCAGTGGCTCGATTTGGCATCCTCCTGATCGACCAAAGAACCACCGGCAGCTCCACAATCCAGTTCTTTCCGCACCTGCGCAGCCTGTCGAAAGTTCTGGTCTTGAGCCCGCGCAGCACTTCAGCATTTGCCCTCTCCGCTTGACCGTTGCTTCTTGGATGAGCAACAGAAGCGAAGCAGACCTTGGCGCCAAGATCTTGGACGTACTGCATGAAGGTGCGGCTCGTGAATTGCGTGCCATTGTCGGTGATGATCCTATTAGGGACCCCGAAACAGCAAACAATCGACCTGAAGAACTTGACTACTGACTGTGCCGTCACCTTCCTCACTGCTTCCACTTCCGGCCACTTTGTGAACTTGTCGATTGCAACATACAAGTACTCAAAGCCCCCGACAGCTCGGGGAAAAGGGCCGAGGATGTCGAGCCCCCAGACCGAAAATGGCCAGGATAAAGGGATCGTCTGGAGAGCTTGAGCTGGCTGGTGTACTGCCTGGAATGGAACTGGCACGCTTCACACTTGGTTACTTGTGCAGTTGCATCCTGGAGGGTTGTCGGCCAAAAGAAACCTTGCCGGAACGCTTTGCCGGCAAGTGCTCTTGCTCCGATGTGGTGACCACATATGCCTCCATGTATCTCTGCCAACAGCTCTTGTCCTTCTTCCCGGCGAATACACTTCAATTTCACACCGTTGAGTCGTCTTCTATACAGTGTGCTATCGACAAACTGGTACATACTTGACTGCCGGGCTACTCTTTCCGCTTCTTCTTGCTCTTCGGGAAGTTCTCCTGTCTGAAGGAAACGGACAATCTGCTGTGCCCATGCTGGAGCTTGCGGCTCGACAACAAGGACTAAAGGCGCATCTGCTGCTGTGGGAACATCCGCTTCTACGGCAAGAACCTGTGGCTCTGCCGGAGCTTGATGTTCCCCGGCAATCTTGCCGGAGCAAAACTTGTCGGGAGCGTCTGCTTCAACGGAACAAACCCTAAGGCTTGTCGGAGCAGACTGCTCCTCAGCATCCTTGGTGTTGATTTTGGGGACCTTCTTGGCGGCGGCTTCGGGGAGCTCTGCTGGAAAATAGTCACCAGAAATCAACTTCCTCTTCTTGCTCTGTCCAGTTGATGGCGTTACAGACGGTTGAGTCAGCTTGAGCACAAAGATCCCTGGTTCCACAGGTAACTTAAGTGCAGCGCACTTTGACAGGCCATCGGCAATGTCGTTCTGAGCTCTTGGAACATGTTCCATCTGTAGGCCGTCAAAGTGCTCTTCTAGCTTTCTCACTTCATCAACATAAGCTTCCATCAATGGACTCTGATAATTCTTGTTCACTTGGCGGACGACAAGCTGTGAGTCACCCCTGACAATGAGCTTCTTGATCCCAAGGTCTGCCGCGATCCTGAGACCGGCAAGCAATCCTTCATACTCTGCAGTATTGTTCGTTGCTTGCTCCTTGGGAAAGTGCATCTAGACTACGTACTTGAGGTGCTCTCCGGTGGGTGCAACTAGTAGCACGCCCGCACCGGCGCCTTGCAGCGAGAAGGCACCATCAAAGTACATCAGCCACTCTTTGCTCGCTTCCTTGACGGGGATGCTCGTTTCTGGAATTTCTTCATCCTGTGTTGGCGTCCACTCTGCTATGAACTCTGCCAATGCTCTGCTTTGGATAGTTGAAGTGCTTTCAAACTTGAGGCCAAAGCTTGACAATTCCAGTGCCCACTCGACAATCCTGCCTGTCGCTTCCGGATTTTGCAATATCCTCTTCAGCGGAAAATGAGGGACGACTGTGATCTCATGTGCTTGGAAGTAATGGCGCAGCTTTCTCGAGGCCATGAGGAGGCCGAAAAGCAATTTCTACACACCAGAGTACCTTGACCTAGCCCCCTGCAGAAGGGAACTGACAAAGTAAACTGGGCACTGCACCATTCTCTTCTGCATCTTCTCATGCTCCTGCGCAGATCCATCCTTGTCGGGACCAGAGCTTGCCGGTGAAGTCCCCTACTTGTCGCTGGATGTGTCTGCCGTGGTTGCTGGCTCATCATCCGCCTCCCTCTCCGCTACTAACGCAGCACTAACCACTTGATTGGTTGCCGCTATGTATAGCAGCAACTTCTCTTGTGGCTTAGGTGCGACAAGTGTTGGAGTGGAGGACAGGTATCTCTTCAAGTCCTGCAGCGCAGCCTCCGCCTCCGGAGTCCATTTCATTGGACCTGCCTTTTTCAAAATTTTGAAAAATGGCAGGGCGCGCTCAGCAGACCTAGAGATAAACCTGCTGAGAGCAGCTACGCAACTGGCAAGTCTTCGTACATCCTTGACGCGCTTCGGTGCTTCAATCTGCTCAATGGCCTTGATCTTGTCGGGATTGGCCTCAATTCCGCGTTGAGACACAAAGAACCCGAGAAGCTTGCCGGAGGGGACTCCAAACACGCACTTCTCGGGGTTAAGCTTGAGGTTGATCTTGCGCAGATTTGCAAAGGTTTCGTCTAAATCTTGAATCAGAGTCGCCTTGTCGTTGCTCTTGACCACTATGTCATCCATGTAGGCTTCCACGTTTCTGTGCATCTGTGGCTCAAAAGTGTGATGGACTACTCTTGCAAATGTTGAACCAACATTCTTTAAACCGAAGGGCATCCGTACGAAACAGTATGTGCCACATGGGGTGATGAATGCGGTCTTCTCCTCATCCTCTTCTGCCATGAAGATCTGATGGTATCCTGAGTATGCATCAAGAAATGAGAGCAAGTCACATACGGCCGTGGAGTCAACAATCTGGTCGATGCGCGGCAAGGGAAATGGGTCTTTGGGACAAGCTTTATTGACATCGGTAAAGTCGATACAAAGCCTCCATTTCCCGTTTGCCTTACGCATGACTACAGGATTGGCCAACCACGTAGGATGGAGCACTCCTCTGACAAGGCCTGCTGCTTCCAATTTCTTGATTTCTTCTGTAATGAATTCTTGGCGCTCCACTGCTTGTTTCCTGACTTTCTGCTTGACGGGCCGCGCATGAGGACAGACGGCAAGATGGTGCTCGATTACTTTCCTGGGAACACTGGGGATGTCAGACGATTGCCACGCAAACACATCAACGTTCGCCCGCAGGAACGCAATGAGTGCGCTTTCCTATTTAGGGTCGAGAGTGGCACTGATGGTGAAGGTACCACCAGTGCCGTCCTCCTTGGCGGACACCTTCTTGGTCTCTGGTGGAGCTGCCATTGTCTTCTTACACTTGCCGGTGGAGCTCGATGGTGCGTCCTCGACGGTAGCGCAGCACTCCGAAGAGGTGCGCTTGCCGGAGTGGGCATCAGAGCTCTTGCCGGACTTGGTCTTCTTCTTCCCCCCGGGGGCTTCAACGGCAAGTGACCTGCGATCTGTTGCGGTTGCTGCTTCCGAGTAGATCTTGTCGGCGCAAATAAGAGCATCCTTCTTGTCGCCAGGGACAGAGATGACACTTATCGGGCCTAGCATCTTCAGTATGTTGTATGCATAGTGAGAGGCTGCCATGAATTTGGCGAGCGCTGGATGGCCGAGTATCCCATTGTAAGGCAATGGAAAATCAGCAACGTCAAAAGTGACCCTCTCAGTCCTGAAGTTCAACTCGCTGCCAAATGTTACCGGCAACGTGATCTTCCCCTTCGGCTTGCTCCTTCCCGGATTGATTCCTTGAAATGTGCCGGTCTCTTCGAGCTCGCCATCAGGGATCTGAAGCTTCTGGAGTACCGCGGAGGAGATCAGGTTCAAGCCGGCCCCGCCGTCAACTAGCATCTTAGTGACCTTGAGGTTGCGGATGGTTGGTGAAACCAACATCGGCAAGCACCCGACCGCAGTTATGCGATCAGGGTGGTCCTCAATATCAAAGATGATAGGCGTGCCGGACCATTTCAGAGGCTTGCGTGACTCGATGGGTGGTTCTGCCGCATTGACTTCCCACACCCACTACTTGAGCTGGCGGTGTGAAGTATGCAGAGAAGCACCGCCGTCAACGCACAAGACCTTTGTGGCTTTCTGGAACTCCTGCTCATCGGTCTCGTCATCATCCATATCTTCATCATCGTCGTCATCTTCATCCTTGTCGCGGCCGCGGGGAGGTCTGTCTCCTTGCCGTTGCTTGGCCTTGCCGCGGCGTCCTCCTCGGCCGGGACGTTTCTTGCTGGCTCCTCCAGCACCTTCCTTGGCTTTCTCCTTGTCGCGCCGCTCGTATTCGGCCTTTTGCTGCTCTACAAGCAGCTCGACCTTCTTGCAGCTTTGGAGGTCGTGGCCCTTGGTGCGGTGGATCTTGCAGTACTGCTTGTTGGTGCCGTCCTGCTTGTCGGCGACCGCCACAGCTTCCTTGCCGGGGCTACTAGCTTTGGCTTTCTTGCCGGAATGCTCAATGACTAGCACCTCTTTGCCTTTCTTCTTCCTGTTGTTCCGCCGCCGGTTTTTCTTTGCCGGGGCAGTCTCCTCACTATCAGATCCTCCTGCTCCTGTATTCTCTCCGGGGAGTTTCCTCCCTTCCTCAGCACGTGCACACTTTTCGGCCAGGGCATATAGCTCACTGACATCTCTGATCTTGCACATCGCCATCTCCTCCCGCATCCTGCGGTTCCGCACGTTCTGATGGAACACGCTGATTACCGCGGCAGGGTGGACATCTGGGATGTTGTGCTGTACACGGCTAAATCTCTGAATGTACTTGCGCAGGGGCTCTCCTTCCTTCTGGGCGAGCAGATGAAGATCGCTCTCTTGGCCATGAGGCTTGTGGCCGCCTGTAAAGGCGCCAACAAATTGATGGCATAGATCTGCCCAGGAGGATATGGAGTTATCCGGCAAGTGCATGAGCCAGGATCTGACATTGGGCTTGAGCACCAGCGGGAAGTAGTTGGCAAGGATCTTGTCGTCCCGCCCCCCAGCAGCTTGCACCGCGATGGTGTAGATGCTGAGGAACTCCGACGGATGCGACTTGCCGTCGTACTTCTCTGGTACATCTGGCTTGAAATTCTTCATGCTGGGCCACTAGATTTGCCGCAGCTCACGAGTGAACGTAGGGCAACCTACCGCGTACGGCAAGTCTCCTTGTTCCCCTAGCGCATGCATGTCAACAGAGGGCCCAGCGCGCTTGTCGGATTGACGTCACGCTTCTCTTCGGCGCTCGATGCGAGTACGAGCGTCTTCTTGCTGTCGTTCGTGAAGAACTTGGCGCTGATCGCGACGAGCTCGTGGATCTGATGATGCGGTGGAGTCGCTGTCAAGGTGGATCCGATGAGTCGGCGACCTTGGCCTTCGGGGTGGAGAGTGCATGGTGGTTGCACCCCCACCAGTTTCGTCGCCATCGGCTCGTGCCTGGCAGTCCTGCCGCGGCCACGATGCACTTGGCTGCCGCGGAGTGTCGCCGTTGGCAAAGCCGATGAGACTCTGAATGGTGGCCCTCCATTGGTCGATCTTGTCTTCCGCTGGAGGGCAATCTAGGAGCAGTTGAGCTCGCGCCAAAGCTTCTGCTGGAGTGGTGGGCGGCAGTGGCGAACGGTGCGAGGAGCGGGATATGCTCGGACTTCTAACTATGTTAGAAGGAGCAGTATTCCATCCAGGCGACCGTGTCTCGCTCGTGCCAGCACGTTGGCGTGCATGCTGGTCTTGAGCACCCCGGGATCCACCGGCTCGATCTTGGGCCAACAAACGTATGGTACTGCGAGTACCATGACGCTGTCGGTCCTGCGCCTCCTGAGATGGGCGCGGTACATGTACGGACGCCGAGGTCTGTGCAGCCTTGTCCTTGGACCTGGCAGCGTCGTGAGCTTCCTCGTCGATGTCTGTTCTTCCGCCGGCGTCTACTTCACCACCCGTTTGCTCCGGTGGTGGTGGAAGTGACGTGGACGGAGCACCTGCCGCCGAAGTTTTCTTCTTCGGTGGCATGTTGATGTAGAAAATGAAGATCTAGCTCGTGTGAACGTCGGATCAGGTTCACACAATCTCGACGCCCCCTACCTGGCGCGCCAAAGATGTCGGGGAAACTGATCCACGAACACCTATGGGACCGGTGGACCGAGCCCCTTTCGGTTCGGCGGGGGGCGGAGATCGCACAAAGAGCAAATCGAGGCGAAACACACGAGCAGTTTACCCAGCTTCGGAGCTCTCCGGAGAGATAATACTCCTAATGCTCCTTGTCTGATTGTATTGAGTTCTTGCTCGGGTGCGCTGAGTGCTACAGTACACACGAGACCGAGCGTGAGTGCTTTTTGGCTTCAAACCTTCCAAACCTCCCCCTACGTTGCGCATGGGCCTCCTTTTATATGCTCAAGGGGTCACCGACAGGTGGCAACGCAGAGAAGGGCAAAAATGGAAAAGGAGTTGCGGTTGGTACAGCTACCTGTACAGTGCATCCTACCTAACCCTGACGGCAGGGGACAAAGGCATTAAATGCCCGTCTGTGTCGCCCAAACAGTGCAGAAAAGGACCGTCAGGGACGCCACCGTTCGCCACGATGGCGATCTTGTAAGCGTGGCTTGCCACCTCGCACCGCTGGCTGCTCAGCCTCCTGCCACGCGCGCCTGGGAAGGCCCCAGGGCGACACATTGGTGGATGCGCTGGAGCGCGGGTGCAGAGTGATAACCTGCCGCGGCAAGCACCTTGCCGCGGCTGTTGTCTTGTCGCGCCCGGAAGCTTGTCGCTCACCGGGTCTTGCTGGGACGCGTGGCGCATCGTGGCAAGTTCCTTGAAATGCCTCGGTTGGCCTTCCCGGCAAGCTCCTCTTGGCGGGGCCTTGTCTCCTTGGCTTGAATACTTTGTTCTTGAATGGCTCCAAGGGAACCAAGGAGGACCTTGGCGGTCGCCCGGCAAGCCTTGCCGCGGGGCGCTGCAACTGCCCGTGCACAAGTTCGGGATTCTAGGGTACCCCTATTCTAGTACACCGACAACTCAAAACATTAATTTCTTCTATAGCATGCACTTTTTTACTAATATATCTTTTCGTGTGCCATTGAGAATAATTAGACATGATGTTATCAAGGAGTTTAGTAGCTTCTCCTAAGGTGATTTCCATAAAAGTACCTCCCGCTTCCGAATCTAAAAGATTTCTAGAAGCAAAATTCAATCTGGCATAAAAAAATTATATGATCATCCATAAGTTCAAACCATGAGTAGGGCAATTGCGAATCATTAATTTCATTCTTTCCCAAGATTGGGCAACATGCTCATGATCAAGTTTTTTAAAGTTCATAACATCGTTCCGAAGAGAGATGATCTTAGCGGGAGGAAAATACTTAGAGATAAAAGCATCTTTGCACTTATTCCATGAATCAATACTATTCTTAGGCAAAGATGAAAACCAAGTTTTAGCATGACCTCTAAGTGAAAACAGAAATAACTTCAATTTAACAATATCATTATCCGTATCTTTCTTCATTTGCATATCACACAAATCAACAAAGTTGTTTAGATGGGTAGCGACATCTTCACTAGGAATGCCGGGGAATTGATCTTTCATAACAAGATTCAGCAAGGCAGCATTGATTTCACAAGACTCAACATCATTAAGAGGAGCAATCAGAGTGCTAAGGAAATAATTATTATTTGTATTGGAAAAGTCACACAATTTGGTATTATCTTGCGCCATCACGACAAGTAATCCAACACACAAGCAAACAAAAAGGCAAGCGAAAGAGAGAGGAGATTGGAAAAGAGAGGGCGATAAAACGGCAAGGGTGAAGTGGGGGAGAGGAAAACGAGAGGCAAATGGCAAATAATGTAATGCGAGGGAGATGAGTTTGTGATGGGTACTTGGTATGTCTTGACTTGAGCGAAGACCTCCCCAGCAACGGCGCCAGAAATCCTTCTTGCTACGTCTTGAGCTTGCGTTGGTTTTCCTGGAAGAGGAAAGGGTGATGCAGCAAAGTAGCGGAAGTATTTCCCTCAGTTTTTGAGAACCAAGGTATCAATCCAGTAGGAGGCTCCTAAAAAGTCCCACACACCTACACAAACAAACAAGAACCTCGCAACCAATGAAATAAAGGGGTTGTCAATCCCTTCATGGCCACTTGCGAAAGTGAGATCTGATAGAGATAATATGATAAGATAAATATTTTTGGTATTTTTATGATATAGATTGGAAAGTAAAAGATGCAAATAAAAGTAGATGGTAAACTTATATGATAAAAGATAGACCCGGGGGCCATAGGTTTCACTAGTGGCTTCTCTCAAGATAGCATAAGTATTATGGTGGGTGAACAAATTACTGTCGAGAAATTCATAGAAAAGCGCATAGTTACGAGATTATCTAGGCATGATCATGTATATAGGCATCACGTCCGTGAGAAGTAGACCGACTCCTGCCTGCATCTACTACTATTACTCCACACATCAACCGACTCCTGCCTGCATCTAGAGTATTAAGTTCATAAGAACAGAGTAATGCATTAAGAAAGATGACATGATGTAGAGGGATAAATTCATGCAATATGATATAAACCCCATCTTTTTATCCTCGATGGCAACAATACAATACGTACCTGGCTGCCCCTGCTGTCACTGGGAAAGGACACCACAAGATTGAACCCAAAGCTAAGCACTTCTCCTTTTGCAAGAAAGATCAATCTAGTAGGCCAAACTAATAATTAAAAGAGACTTGCAAAGATAACTTAATCACACATAAAAGAATTCAGAGGAGATTCCAATATTTCTCATAGATAAACTTGATCATAAACCCATAATTCATCGGATCTCGACAAACACACCGCAAAAAGAGTTACATCAAATAGATCTCCAAGAAGATCAAGGAGAACTTTGTATTGAGATTCAAAGAGGGAGAAGAATCCATCTAGCTAATAACTATGGACCCAAAGGTCTGTGGTAAACTACTCACAACTCATTGGAGAGGCCTTGTAGATGATGTAGAGGCCCTCCATGGTCGATTCCCCCTCCGGTAGAGCACCGGCGAAGGCTCCAAGATGGGATCTCGCGGATACAGAAGGTTGCGGCGGTGGAAATAGTTTTTTGTGGTGCTCCTGGATGTTTTCGGGGTACGTGGGTATATATAGGAGGAAGAAGTAGGTCGGTGGATGCTCGAGGGGCCCACAAGGATGGGGGCACGCCGGGCACCCTCGTGGCTGCCTCCTCTGTTGCTTGACTTCCACTCGTAGTCCCATGGATTGCGTTTGTTCCAAAAAGATCGCTCCCGAAGGTTTCATTCCGTTTGGACTCCGCTTGATATATCTTTTCTTCGAAACACTGAAATAGGAAAAAAAACAGCAATTCGGGCTGGGCTTTCAGTTAGTAGGTTAGTCCCAAAAATGATATAAAAGTGTAAAGTAAAGCCCATAAACATCCAAAACAGGTAATATAATAGCATGGAACAATCAAAAAATATAGATACATTGGAGAAGTATCAGTCGCCATTTCGTCTGCGGACTGACCCTGCTTGAGTTGCTATGCCAACACGACAGGATCAACCTACCACTTGGTTTTGCTCCTTGGTGAATCCCGACTATATTGATCTAAAAAGATATGTACTATACTACCCTCTCCGTCTCATTTTTTAGGTGTCTCGGTTTATAGGGCGTGCACGTAGTTCTAGTTCATCTATTTGACTAACTAAATATGAGTTACTATGTCACAAAAAGTATATCATTGGGTTCTTAAGCGGATGTAGTTTCTAAACATATACTGTTCATCACATATATAGCCAGTTAAATTCTCAACCTAGAATGACGTGCATGCCATGTAAACCGATACGGAGGAAGTAGTAAAAATGAGGTGATTTTACCGAGCGATCAGCGGGGAAGCATGGCCTGTCATGCGGTCCCACGTGTCATGAAGTACCAAGGCGATGTGCGTGTCCCTCTTGAGGTAGAAGCAATACTACGTGGTTTGAGATGATGGCGAACCAGAGTGTGAAATAATGGTTGCTTCGTCCGTCTGGGAAGGTGCGGCATTGTGATTTGATGTCTCATTGCTCATTACTACTACTGGGGTGGTATGACTGGGGTACATCCCCCCTGATGTTCTGCACTGTTATTTGGTGCTTGACACGTCGACCCGGTTGCTATATGTCCCACATGTCGACGAGAGGAAGTACAGAATTCATGAAAGGGAGCGTCAACGGAGGAGTACAATACACGGCTTGGTTTTTGCTGCTTCGCGCGATCCTTTGATACAAACCCAGATTAAAAAAGGCGAGGGCGGGTCTTTTACCGCACGGCAGGCACGGGAGTTTGGCATAGTCTGTTCAAGGCAAGGAGGCAGGAAGGGAAACAAGCAAATAAAGGTTGAGCAACTTAGTTTTGGGAAAATCTAATTTTACGGAGTATGTACCCACTAGGGTTTATAGGGCTCATCTAAAAAAATTGTTTTTCCGTTTTATAAGTCTCAATTCTACTAGTAGTAGTAGTACCATCACATGTTGGATTTCGAGGTGTGTTAAATCACCCGATGCAAGCAGTGTCAAGAGAAAACTCACCAATGCATGTAGAAGTTCATGGAAATTTAGTGGTCATGCATGCATTCGTTCTAATTAATGCCTCGGTAAACATAACTTCTTGAGAAATGAGCGTACTAATTACTTGTGCAAACTACGAAATTAATTCCACCACTCACTGTCTACCTTGGTTTGAGAGATTTTGAAATTGAGCCATAAACTGGAAAGGAGGGAGTAGTAACTTTTGTCTCGATTACTATTTGCGGCATTGTAAAGATGCAAAATGTATTTTTTTATAGTGGCCTTGTATAAGTAAATGGAGGGAGTACTAAAGGACATATATATTCCAAACAATATGATAATCTCTCTAACCAAGGTAGGGACAAGGAGTAAACAGAGGGAGTAGTAAAATTTTCTCCTCGTCCTGCGAGCCACCGCACGCATGGGCGAGGGAGCGGGCGTAAGGCGTACATTACTAGTAAGCAAGCTTCACCTCATCCTGCAAGCCACCGCGCCCGTGGGCGGGGGAGACGGCGTACTAAGCAAGCTTCCCCTCGTTCTGCGAGTTGACGGGACACATCAAAAGTACTCCAATGTATAGAGCCTTGCCTGTAAGATAGGACCCACATGGTTTGCCTCTTTTTTAACATAACGCATCAAGTCACAATTTGTTTGTTCACTCGTGGTAGACGATCCTCCCTCCATCAAGGGGACAACTAGTACATGTGTCAAATTACCATGTGGGCTGCCTTTTTGTACAGAAATGAGCTCCACCGTGTACCCACGCGGATGTGGTTGGGAAAGAGATGGGAGTACGTGCGCCATGCGTGCACCTCTTCTCTTCGTGCACGTCCCCCACCTACGTGGGTGTGTGTGAGAGAGATACAAACCTAGACATAATGCACCGTCCATCCCCATGCCTCTGCCCAGCTCGACCACCAGTCACCACCACGCCCCACTCCTCCTGACCTTATCTCTCATCTTTCTCCCTCCATTTTCATATACGAGGCCACTATCAAAATTACAATTTGCAGATATACAAGGCCACTAACACTAATCGATGCAATATTAATGGTGTTTGCCTCGTAGTACTAGCAAAGGAGGACATTAATTATCCCTTCCATGCATGCAGGAGTGTGAGCATTGGCTTGATGTGCATGAAAGAGAAGAATACACATTAATTTACACGGCAAACAAGGAAACAAGGTGGCTTGCAATATTGACTTAGAAGACATTAATTTTTGCCTTGGTACCTGTAATATGGGTTTGTGGCCTTGTATACAAAAATGGAGTCTGATAAAATTCTCGAGATACCATTTTTCCGATAAAATTCTCGAGATATCATTAGTTTTTACAAATGGGATTACTCCTGCATGGGTCAATCACAACAGGTGTTTTGTAAAAAATGCATCTTGCTGTTCCATGCAATGCATGGGCATCTTGCTAGTCCATGAAAACAACACATGGCAAAATTTCACGGTGAACGAGGGATTTGAATCTGCAGGGAGGGGCTGTTTGGATCTTGCCCGGAGTAGCCAAAATATTGGCGACCCTTTTGTCCACCGGTGCCTTTGCCACCGATGAACGAGGAATGGTTCGGGTGCTCATGCATCCTCCAGCGCGCACATTGGAGACGAGCTTGCATGAGCTGTGTTTTTTTGTCCCACCACGCTGCCCGAGCCGCCCGCAGACTGACCAATGACCCGCAAATTACGCCATCCAACCGTAGTCGCACACATTACGACAGCAACTCAACCAACCGGACGAAATTAATGCAAAAATGGTGATATTTCATATAAACAATGACAAAAATCATACGAAATACCGAATTTTCATACAAACATGACATATTTCATTACATTCAAATGAACTATGCGGTACTAGTTCTGTACAGCACAGGTATATAATACCTGGCCTAAATGGTGTTGCCCGCTGATCCATTTGTGT
The DNA here is from genome assembly GCF_018294505.1 of Triticum aestivum. NCBI lineage: Eukaryota > Viridiplantae > Streptophyta > Magnoliopsida > Poales > Poaceae > Triticum > Triticum aestivum. Next base: position 277,997,177 of record NC_057813.1, read on the forward strand.
TCCTCATGTCTGGCATCATGATCACCGAACTGCCGGGAGTGAGGGAGTCCTGGATTAGGGGGTCCTCGGACAGCCGGACTATGTACTTGTGCCGGACTATTGGACTATGAAGATACAAGATTGAAGACTTCGTCTCGTGTCCGGGTGGGACTCTCCTTTGCGTGTAAGGCAAGCTTGGGACTTCGGATATGTAGATTTCGTTCTCTGTAACCGACTCTATGTAACCCTAGCCCCCTCCGATGTCTATATAAACCAGAGGGTTTAGTCCGTAGGACAACAACAATCATAATCATAGGCTAGCTTCTAGGTTTTAGCCTCTACAATCTCGTGGTAGATCAACTCTTTTAATACTCATATCATCAAGATCAATCAAGCAGGAAGTAGGGTATTACCACCATAGAGAGGGCCCGAACCTGGGTAAACATTGTGTCCCCCGCCTCCTATTACCATTAGCCTTAGTCGCACAGTTCGGGACCCCGTACCCGAGATCCGCCGGTTTTGACACCGACATTGGTGCTTTCAATGAGAGTTCCATTGTGTCATCACGGTAAGGCTTGATGGCTCCTTCAATCACCCACAACGATGTGATCCAGGGTGAGGTTTTCCTCCCCGCACAGATCTTTGTATTCGGCGGCTTCACACTGCGGGCCAACTCGCTTGGCCATCTGGAGCAGATCGATAGCTATGCCCCTGTCCATCAGGTCAGGTTTGGAAGCCTGAACTACACTGCTGACATCTGCGGAGACTTGATCTTCGACGGATTCGAGCCCACGACAGTTGCGCCGTACAATCGTGATGAGCATGGCTTAGACCTGCCATCGGATGGTGTTCAGGAGAACGCACCTGCAGCTGCCCTGGCCTTAGATCCGGAGCAGATCGTACCATCCGAGGACGGGTGGATAGACCCCGCCCTGGAGGTCGCACACTCATCGGTGATAGAGCCAAACACAGACTTCACCTCCAATGAGGTCTGCATCATCAGACCCTCGGACTTGTCTCCGGCCATAGGCTCCGAACCATGCGCATCCGTGCCCATCGAACCTGATTGAGCACCGATCATGGAGTTTACCTCCGCGGATATCTTTCAGCACTCACCCTTGGGCGACGTGCTAAATTCACTAAAATCCCTCTCCCTATCAGGAGACTCTTGGCCGAACTATATCCGGCTTGAGTGGGAAGCGGACGACGAAGAAATTCTCTCCCCACCCACCACCCACTTAATAGCCACTGTCGATGACTTAACCGACATGCTTGATTTCGACTCCAAAGACATCGACGGTATGGACGACGACGCCGGAGAAGAACAGGAACCACCGGCCATAGGGCGCTGGAGAACCACCTCATCATGTGATATATATATATATATATATATATATATATATATATATATATATATATGGTGGACACGCCTAAAGAAAGCAATGGCGATGAGGTAACGGAGGATAATCCCCTCGAGAAGCAATCTAAGCGCCAGCGGCACCGCTCTAAGCCCCGCCATAGGAAAAATGACGATACCGGCACAAGAGACAATAACACTCCGGATGGTGCCAAAGACGAAAACAATCCCGCCCAGCCAAGCTTCGAGAAAGCCGGACGAGAGGATGGGAAAGTTAGCTCTGATAAACAGGCAATGGATGGAGACTCGGAGGATGAAAATTACATGCCCCTCTCCGAAGATGAGGTGAGCCTCGGCGACGAAGAATTCATCGTGCCTGAGGACCCCGTCGAGCAGGAGCGCTTCAAGCGCCAGCTCATAGCCACTGCAAAAAGCCTGAAGAATAAGCAGCAGCAGCTTCAAGCTAATCAAGATATATAGTCCTGGCAGCCGAGGAATACGGACTCGAGCGCCCAACCAATAGTTACCCAAAGCGCAGGTTGTTACCTCAATTCGAGGAGGAGGCACTAGAGCCTACACTACCAGCGCATGATACGGCTGACCGACCACCTCGTGGCCGAGACAAAGCGGCGTATCAGCCTGAACACTAGCCCACACCCCGTCGCCAACCAAACAAAAACACGAAGGCCCGGGGCTACATGCAGGACCTGCGAGACGTGTTGGAAAACAAAGCAGGACAATCAAGATCGATCTACGGATCACGGGGTCGCGCCCCAACATGTGATGATGATCACCACACCGGATACACTAAATACAAATCAGGTCGGGCCGAATACAACCGACCAGACTCATTTGAACTGCATCGTGATGTAGCCCTGCATAGAGGCGCCGCACACCCCCTATGCTTCACTGACGAAGTAATGGATCATGAGTTCCCAGAAGGGTTTAAACCCGTGAACATCGAATCATATGATGGGACAACAGACCCCGCGGTATGGATTGAAGACTTCCTTCTCCACATTCACATGGCCCGCGGTGATGATCTACATGCCATCAAGTATCTCCCACTAAAACTCAAGGGACCGGCTCAGCATTGGCTGAATAGTTCGCCGGCAAACTCCATTTGAAGTTGGGAGAACCTGGAACACGCATTCCTGGATAACTTACAGGGCACTTATGTGCGACCACCGGATGCTGGTGATTTAAGTCACATTACCCAACAGCCCGGAGAGTCAGCTAGGAAATTCTGGACTCGGTTCCTAACTAAAAACAACCAAATTGTGGATTTTCCGGATGCCGAAGCCCTAGCAGCCTTTAAGCATAACATCCGTGACGAATGGCTTGCCCAACACCTCGGTCAAGAGAAGCCGAAGTCCATGGCAGCCATCACGACACTCATGACCCGCTTTTGTGTGGTCGAGGATAGCTGGCTGGCTCGCAGCAACAACACGTCGAGAAATCCTGGCACCTCAGATGCCAGAGACACTAACGGCAAGCCCCGACGCAACAGACATAAGCGTCGCAACAATGGCAATAACACCGAAGACACGGCCGTCAATGCCAAATTCAGTGGCTCCAAGTCCTGTTAACAAAAAAAGGCATTCAAAAGAAACAATCTGGGCCCGTCCAGTCTGGACCGCATACTCGATCGCTCATGTCAAATTCACGGCACCCCCGATAAACCAGCCAACCACACCAACAGAGAATGTTGGGTGTTCAAACAGGCCGGCAAGTTGAGTGCCGAAAATAAGGAAAAGGGGCCGCACAATGATGAGGACGACGAGCCGCGGTTGCCGAACACAGGAGGACAGAAGATATTTCCTCCCCAAGTAAAAACGGTAAATATGATATACGCAACCCATATTCCCAAGAGAGAGCGAAAGCGTGCAGTAAGGGACGTCTACGCGATGGAGCCAGTTGCCCCAAAGTTCAACCCATGGTCTTCTTGTCCGATCACCTTCAGTCGCAGGGACCATCCAACCAGTATTAGTCATGGCGGTTCGGTCACGCTGGTCCTCGACCCCATCATTGACGTATTCCACCTCACACGAGTCCTTATGGATGGTGGCAGCAGCCTGTACCTGCTCTATCAGGATACAGTGCACAAAATGGGCATCAATCCCTCAAGGATCAAACCCACCAAAACCACCTTTAAAGGTGTCATACCAGGTGTAGAGGCCTGTTGCAGGGGCTCAATCACACTGGAAGTAGTCTTCGGATCTCCGGACAACTACCGAAGCGAAGAGTTAATCTTCGATATCGTCCCCTTCCACAGTGGCTATCATGCACTGCTCGGACGAACCGCATTTTCCAGATTCAATGCGGTACCGCACTATGCATACCTCAAGCTCAAAATGCCAGGACCTCGCGGGGTTATAACAATCAATGGAAACACAAAGCGCTCCCTCCGTATGGAGGAGCACACTACGGCCCTCGCAGCAGAAGTACAGAGCAGCCTTCTTAGGCAGATCTCCAATTCGGCAATAAAGCCCCCGGACACTGCAAAGCGAGTGTGAAGTACTCTGCAACAGGATCGTCCGGCACGTCCAGAGCTCTCCTAGCAATTCGGCCTCCGTCCTAGTCCCTGACAAGCGGTGAAATTTGTGCCGCACATACACAATTACGCACTTAAAATACCATGGGCATAGGCGGAGGAACGGCTACAATGCGGTCCACAATGCGGCTCAACCGTCCCAGGACCCATACACCTTCACCCTTTTCTTTCTTTCAGGTCCTTCTCTTCTTGAGGCTCTTCCGATAATCTGAGTATCGGACCCATCACGAGATAGAAACACCAAGGAGGCAAGAAGCTTTGACGTACAAAGGAATCCCCGGGTGATCTCTGGTAATGATCGCTATACCTGTTTTACATACCCACACGCAGCTCGCTCTTGGTTAAGGACATGTCAAATAGTCCTATTTTTCTTATCGCACTACTTGTATACATACGCCTTGACGTATTATTCAAATAACAATGGAAAATAACGTATAGTGTCAGCTTATTATTACATTTCTTTATTTTTTTTCCTTGACTGTTTATTTATTACAAATTACACCCGTACATTTTGGTACGTTCAGTCCGCCAGGGGCTTCAGTGTACCCCATAACACGGCAAGAAAAGTCCGAACAATTTCGACAGTGCGGCACCCCGAACTTATAACATTATACGCATCAGCTCCAAATCATGTCTTGGGTCAATAGTTGGGTTTGCCCGGCTCCCATGTTTTGCTGCCTTACATTCCGCTACATCGGCTAAGGTGGCACAGGGAGAACTACTACGATTGTGTCCCGGTTCTTCCGGACGAGCACCTCAGTAGACAAAGCCGAAAACTGATTGTCATGATGCGGCGAGAGGTGGTCGCTGTTCGAGAGGTCTCAAATCCCTAAAGATTTTTTCCGCTTTGGGCGAGGAATCGGCCTTGTCCGATTTAGGCGTGTATAGCGCCCCAAGTTTGGCCTTCCGAATACCAGGGGCTACGCCAAAATTTCAAATTATAGACTTCTATGGCTAAGTGAGAGTGATAAAGCTGTATAGTCCGATTGCCTTGTTCGTTGCGCTAAACACCTCGTTAAAGGACCAAAAATTTGGATAAAGAGTGTTTAGATTTATCCCGAATACCTCGGTACTAGTTACATGGGGGCAGAAGCTGACGACTGGCCAACTCTTAGATTTTATAAACGGCCGCAAAGAAGGTAAAATTTTAAATCAACAAGCGTTAGATAGTGCAAATGAACTTGTTTTCATATTACAGGATCAAATGAGTACATTCATTCAAATATTACATCCTTAGGACATTCCTCCGCCACAAGGCGGGTGCCCTTCAGGACACTATCATAATACTTCTCGGGGTGGCGGTGCTCCTTGCCCTTCGGCGGCCCCTCCGTCACCAGCTTCTCGGCATCCATCTTCACCCAGTGCACTTTCGCGCGGGCGAAGGCCCTGCGCGCACCTTCAATGCAGACTGACTGCTTTATGAATTCAAGCCGCGGGCAGGCATTTACAAGCCGCTTCACGAGGCCGAAGTAGCTGCTGGGCAAGGGCTCGATAGGCCACAGCCGGACTATAAGGTCCTTCATGGCCAATTCGGCTGCCTTGTGCAATTCGACGAGTTGCTTCAGCTGGTCGCTCAAGGGCATCGGATGTCCGGTCCCAATATATTGAGACTAGAACAACTTCTCCGTCGAGCTCCCTTCTTCGGCCCGGTAGAACTCTGCGGCATCCGATATGCTGCGCGCCAGATCTGCGAACGCTCCTGGAGAGCTCCGAATTCGGGTAAGTAAAAGGAAAGTCTCCTTCACATGCTTGCTTTGCATAATGAATGCCTTACCTGCTGCTATCTTCTTAGCCGCCTGAATGTCCTAGAGGGCCCTTTGGGCTTCGGATTTGGCATCTCGTGCGCTCTGGAGGGCCTCAGCAAGGTCGGACTCTCGCGTCTTAGAGTCACACTCCAAGGACTCGTATTTTTTGACGAAATCCTGGAGCTCTTGCAGGACCTCGTCGACACAGGCCTCTTGCTTCTTGCGCTCGGCGCATTCCTTGGCCGATTTGTCTTTGGCCTCGGTCAGCACCTTCTTAAGGGCCGCCACTTCGGTCGTGGCCCATATTAAAATTCATGATGCTCCTATTAGCGTCAACAATTTTTTCTTTATAAATATACAGACGGGGTATTGTGTACCTTTGTTTTCCTCGAGCTACCTCTTCACGAGGCGGAGCTCTTCCTCGGTCCGCTCCAGGTCCTGCTTCAGTCCGGAGACCTCCGCAGTATGAGCGGCAGCGGCCAGCAGTGACGCCTGCTTATTCACATGGACATTTTCTGTTAGACTCCTGCGGATGTTATTTGATCCTCTGTTCGGCCTTTCTTTCCGAACGCCAAACAGAGCATCAGGGGCTAATATCTATACTGTGATATTTTCTTACAATTTTATTACTTACCTCAAAGCCCGTTAGGAGGCTGGCACAGGCTTCGGTCAATCCTCTTTTGGCAGACCAGACCTTCTCAATCACCGTACTCATAAGAGTATGGTGTTCTTCATCAAGGGAAGCGCCTCCAAGCGCTTCCAGCAAGTTGTCTCATGCCTCTGGATGGACAGAGGTCATCGGCACGGGCGGCTCGCCCCTTAGGGAGAGGCTGCCTGTCGGTATCCGGAACCACTGGGGGTTCCGGAGCAGTATCCGACTGGGGGCCAAACATGTTGCGGCCCCCGTCATCAGAATCCATGGGGGTCTTCCCTCCCATGTGCCCGGCGTCTAGGATTTCTCCTTGGGGCATCTCCAGAACTGTCTCCCTCTGGTCCGGTATCCTCTAAGACAACACCTCGGTGTCGTCCGCGGGCTTGGGGGAGGAGGCTGTCGGGAGTGAATTGCTATTCATCACCGATAGGCCCAAAGACCCATCCGAAGAGGATACGTCGATGTGAGTTTTGGCCGGACTGCACTACCATGTTTGGCATGATAAGAAGCAAAACATACCGGAGGTATTATAGTGTCCGGGTACTTACGACTTCGCCAGGGGCTAGTCCCTGGGCAACCACTCCTTGCCGTTGTAGGCAGCCGTGGTGGAGTGGTCCGGAAGGAGGGTCTTTCCTTTCTTGGACCCTTCGGCCTCCCCAGACGGGGCGACCTTCCTTTTCTCCCCCCCCCCGGGTTGGGGGGGAGGGATTTCCTCTTCCTCCTCCTCGTTTTCGTTGGAGGAGCACGCCTCGGTATCTTCAGACGATGAGTCCGATACAACCTTGCGCCGGAGACCTTTCCTGGTCCCTGCGGCCTTTTTCTCCGGCACCTCATAGGGCCCCAAAAACAGCATCTCTGTTAAGAGAGCCGATGCTGGATCTTCGGGTAGTGGAGCCGGATAGACAATCCGCTCCGCTATCGCTACCCAGTCCTGTTAATTTGGCATGGAGGTTTAGATTCCTCCCACGGATGTGCTAGTACAAGGCACGTCTTGCAAAATATAAAAACTTACCGTATTGGTGGGGCGCTTTGCGCTGAGTCCGCGATCCTTGGTTGTGGGCAGAGGTACCTCGGTGGCCTTGAATAGTACCTTCCAGACGTCTTCGTGCGTCATGTCGAAGAGCTCTCGTAGCGTCTGGTGTACGGCCGGGTCGAACTCCCACATATTGAAAGCCCGTCTCTGACATGGAAGGATCCGGCGGAGGAGCATGACCTGGACCACGTTGACAAGCTTGATTTTCTTGCCTATCATATTTTTGATGCAAGTCTGAAGTCCGGTCAGCTCCACCGACGAACCCCAGGCTAAGCCCTTCTCTTTCCAGGAGGTGAGCTGCATGGGGATGCCAGATCGAAACTCGGGGGCCACCGCCCAGTTGGTGTCGCGTGGCTCGGTGATGTAGAACCACCCCGATTGCCACCCCTTCATGGTCTCCACATAGGAGCCTTCGGGCTAGGTGACATTGGGCATCTTGCCCACCATGGCGCCTCCGCACTCCGCTTGCTGGCTGACCACCACCTTCGGCTTCATGTTGAAGGTCTTCAGCCATAGGCCGAAGTGGGGCGTAATGCGGAGGAAGGCCTCGCACATGACGATAAACACCAAGATGTTGAGGATGAAATTTGGGGCCAGATCATGGAAGTCCAGCTCGTAGTAGAACATGATCCCGCGGACAAATAGGTGGAGGGGGAATCCCAGTCCACGGATAAAGTGAGAGAGAAACACTACCCTCTCCTGAGGCTTCTGGGTAGGGATGATCTACCCTTCGGTAGGGAGCCGGTGCGCGATGTCTGTGGCTAGGTATCCGGCCTCCCGAAGCTTCTTGATGTCATCCTCCTTAACGGAGGAGGCCATCCACTTGCCTCCTGCTCCAGACATGCTTGGAATGGCCTTGCGGAGAAGGTGAGAACTTGCGCGCTGGAGCTCGAGCGAGGGAGAATGGATGAGCAGAGAAAGAAGAAGGCGTGGGTGAAAAAAGGGAATCCTTATCTCTTTATAAAGATGGTAGAAACCATGTGTCTCCCCACTTACCCTGTAAACTCGCTTATTCCCCAAGCGCCGTGTTGATGGCGCGGTTGGGTTACCCACACCCGTATTGATGAGAATCCCGTGATAAGGGGACATGATCTCTGCTTCGACAAGACGTGCCAATGAAACCGCCTCGCAATATGTGTAGTAGCAAGTTGAGAAAAATGGTTCGAATAATGACCAGGCCGTGGCGTGATGTCACGCTGTAAAAAGTTGTCAGCAGATTAGATTTGTGGAATATTGTGCTCTCTACGGTGGTATGTGGAATTTGTTTTGCAGAGCTGGACACGATCCTTGTGTTCAAAATCTTCTATGGAGCATTCGGAGAAGGAACCCGCCTTGCAATGCCGAAGACAATCTGCGCGCCGGACTCATTGTCATTAAAGCTTGGTTCAGGGGCTACTGAGGGAGTCCTGGATTAGGTGGTCCTCGGACAGACGGACTATGTACTTGTGCCGGACTTGTGGACTATGAAGATACAAGATTGAAGACTGCGTCCCGTGTCCGGGTGGGACTCTCCTTTGCGTTGAAGGCAAGCTTGGGACTTCGGATATGTAGATTTCCTTCTTTGTAAGCGACTCTGTGTAACCCTAGCCCCCTCCGGTGTCTCTATAAACCGGAGGGTTTAGTCCGTAGGACAACAACAATCATAATCATAGGCTAGCTTCTAGGGTTTAGCCTCTATGATCTCATGGTAGATCAACTCTTGTAATACTCATATCATCAAGATCAATCAAGCAGGAAGTAGGGTATTACCTCCATAGAGAGGGCCCGAACCTGGGTAAACATTGTGTCCCCCGCCTCTTGTTACCATTAGCCTTAGACGCACAGTTCGGGACCCCCTACCCGAGATCCGCCGGTTTTGACACAGACAGGGAGGCCCGAAGGTATATGCTTCAGCGCAAAGGACGGCTCGCTTCCCCACTGCCCAACTAATATCATTGGCTGATGACGAAGATAATGGTGGAAGGGGGCTTCCCCGCTTCCGTGGAGCCCATGCGGGGTCGACGAAGGTCCTCCAACAAAAGGATCCGGTAAGACACCTATTGTGTACGCCGGCGTCGCCTCCGCGGTGGCCTTGATGGGACCCAAGTGCCAGCGGCCTCCCGTGTTCTACTTCTCCTCAATGATGGCGGCGCACGTGGAGGCGCTGGCCACCAACTCGTCACTCCCCATGCACCCGGCTTCTGTCGCTGCTTGCATGGTGCGGCCGTCGGCATGGGAGTCTCGGCCACAGAAACGGGAGACGCGGTCGCAGACATGTGAGGCGCAGTACAAGGCGGTCGCGTGGACGGCAGCAATGACGCCGTGCGTTGCTCCTCATCGAGCTGGCCTTGAGCGGCGAGTTGTTGAACCATGTGCCGGCTTGGGGCGGCAACTGGATCCGTCGGGCGAGGGGAGGGAGGTGAATCAGCGAGCTGCATAGCTCGTATCCGGCCGGCTCAACGAGCCACCCAGCCGGCTTGGATGCGGGATAACTACTTTCGTAAGCCGTTGTAAGAGTGGACAAAATGGTGAAGCAGGAGATAGGGGAGCAGCAGAGGTGTGCGATTCTTGGCCGGCGTTTGGCCTCGTTTAAATAGGAGATTAAATAGACGGCGGACGGGAGGAGCTCGGCCGGTATTGCGTTTAATGGCGACCCGGTCATGAACGGATGTGTGTCCAGAGTGGGTTTCCCGGCTTCCACACGGGCGGGTTTCATGGAGGCGTTTGAATGCGGCAAGGAGGCGTGTTCAGCCGTGCGTGCAGCGAGTGGCGCCCTTGACTCTGATGTACGACACCACTCCATTCTTCCACTAACGTGTGGGCTCTTTGGATACATGGCCTGCATGTCAGTCACCCAACGCAGGCAGCGCATAGCAGAGGAACTTTTGGTGGGCCAGGGCGGTCAGAAGCAGGCATTTCATAAACCAATGATTGTTCATTGAGTGCGATGTCATCTATTCCATGTAGATAAGCCTACTATGTTGATAGCCTGTTCGATACATTGTGATTCATAAAGACCGCTGCAAACATCAATGTTCTGCTTATCACAGATAAGATTGATTAAAACTCGTAACAATCCATGTCCTTAACAAACGGTGCATGCACGTATAGGTTGAGCGTGTGTCTTGCGTCGTGTGATGTGTGCATGCAGGTGTGCGAGTGTTGCGTGCGTGCAAGGGCACGTTTCAGTATTGCTTGCATGTGTGCGTACGTGCTTGTGTTCGTGAGTGCATGTGTACTTGTCAGTGTTGCATGCCTGCATGCGTGTGTGTGTTTGTTATGTGTATGTGTCAGTGTTGCATGCCTGCATGCATGTGTGTGTTCGTGCGAGTGTTGCGTGCATGCATGTGTACGTGCGGGGTGAGGCTACACGTCATTCAGCTGACTTTTTCATCTCTGGTCATTAGATTTTGCAACCGTTGGATACGAAATCAAGGGCATGCAGTTTATCTTCAAACTCCACCCCCCTGAGCCGCCAGCCACCACCGGCCGAACCGCCGGCCCCTGCCGCCCGCAGCCAGCTCACGCCGCCATGCCGCCCCACTCGCCTCGAAACCACTCCCCACCGCTAGTCCGCCGCCGCAC
>NC_057813.1:278308388-278403551 GCF_018294505.1 Triticum aestivum
CAAATTTCTGTGGGCATTTTTCATTTGTGTCAATATCAGAACCCAATAAAGTTGCTGAAGCCTTTATGGAACCTGAATGGATTCAAGCCATGCAAGAAGAACTTCAATAGTTCAAGCTGAATAATGTTTGGGAACTTGTCAAGCGCCCTGACCCTCACAAGCATAACATTATTGGCACAAAATGGATATATCAAAACAAGCAAGATGAGCATGGTCAAGTCGTCAGAAACAAAGCACGTCTTGTGGCTCAAGGATACACTCAAGTTGAAGGAATTGACTTCGATGAAACATTTGCTCCTGTGGCTAGGCTTGAAGCTATTCGCATACTGCTAGCCTATGCAAACCACCATAACATCTTCCTATATCAAATGGATGTGAAGAGTGCATTCCTCAACGGCAAAATTGAAGAAGAAGTGTACGTTGCTCAACCACCTGGCTTTGAAGATCCAAAACATCCTGATATGGTGTACAAGTTAAACTAAGCACTGTATGGCCTCAAACAAGCTCCTCGCGCTTGGTATGATACGATCAAAGACTTCCTGAAGAGCAAAGGCTTCAAACCTGGATCCCTCGATCCCACACTCTTCACGAAGACATATGATGGTGAACTGTTTGTGTGCCAAATATATGTGGATGACATTATCTTCGGCTGCACCAACCAGAAGTATAGTGATGAGTTTGGATACATGATGCAAGAGCAATATCAGATGTCCATGATGGGTGAGCTGAAGTTCTTCCTTGGTCTTCAAATTCGTCAGCAAAGGAATGGCATCTTCATATCTCAAGAAAAATATCTCAAAGACTGTCTGAAGAAGTTTGGAATGCAAGATTGCAAAGGTTACACGACGCCAATGCCAGCCAAACACCATCTTGGTCCCGACGACAATGGTAAAGAGTTCGATCAAAAGGTATACCGCTCCATGATTGGTTCCTTACTTTACCTATGTGCATCTAGGACAGATATTATGCTTAGTGTTTGCATGTGTGCCCGATTCCAAGCGGCACCAAAGGAATTGCATCACCTAGCTGTGAAGCGAATTCTTAGATATTTGGCTTACACCCCAACACTCGGATTATGGTATCCAAAGGGCTCAAGATTTGATCTGGTTGGATTCTCGGATGCTGATTATGCTGGAGACAAGGTTGATTGCAAGTCTACATCAGGCACATGTCACTTTCTGGGACAATCGCTTGTCTGTTGGTCTTCAAAGAAGCAAAACTGTGTATCACTCTCAACTGCTGAATCTGAATACATTGCTGCTGGATCTTGCTGCGCTAAGCTTCTATGGATGAAGCAAACTCTCAAGGACTATGGCATCAATCTGAAACAAGTACCTCTCTTCTGCGACAACGAAAGCGCTATCAATATTGCCAACAATCCAGTCCATCACTCGAAGACAAAGCACATTGAAATTCTTCATCACTTACTCAGAGATCATGCCATGAAGAAAGATATTGACATCATTCATGTCAACACTGAAGAGCAACTGGCAGATATCTTCACAAAGCCCTTGGATGAGAAAAGGTTTTGCAAGTTACGGTGTGAGCTAAATATCTTGGAATCCTCAAATGTCCTGTGATCAGGCACACATCCTAACACTTATGCATGTTGATGACTTAGATGTGCAACACACGAAGTAAAGTATATCTTCAATCAATGAAGACTTACATTCTGAGTGTGAATACATTAACGTGGAATTTGACTTTGGAGCGCCACGATAATTGTGCGCCGTGTCTGGGTCTAATACTTCCTATACGGTGGGTAACGCCACCACCAAATTTCTTGGTTTGAAGTGTTTCACTCATGGCGTTATTGTTGCAATATCTTCACATTTAGTTTGTCTTCAACTTTCAACTTATCTTCATGATTTACTTCACTATGTCAATTTGATTGCTTTCTCATACATATATATACTAGTATTCTGTCCTCTACAACATTCACTTATAGCTATGTCTTCCTTGTTGAATCTTTTGAACTAAGTGAATGTGATCGGACCCTAATCTCTCTATGCTTACTATCTCAAAATCTATTTGTCCAAATCATATGCATTCTATTGAAACTGTCGAATGTCTTCTCTACATCCTTGTGAGCAGAAGACACAGAGACAAACATCAAGTCTTTTTAAATGATTCATCATTATTGTTGAAATCCGGAGAAGCCGGAACAACCATCCGACAAACTTGGCGGGCGTGGGAACGTGGGACAACTCTGAGTATGTTGCATGCTTGCCATGTGTCCCTCAGATGTGAACAGGCAGGGGCACCTGCGTAATTGCACTATGCCGCACACCTTCTTATAAATACGTGTCCCCTGCGGTCAAGAAAACCTTCTTCCACCTCTCCACCTCGTCAAAACCCTAGCGCCACCGCTAGCTTGCGACGACACCGGCGACGAAGCGCTTAGCTGCCGCGACTTCTCCGACGCCGTCCTCACGCCGACCGCGGACATCGTCCTCTCCGCCGCCGCCGTAGGTGTCCCCCGTCGCCAAGTTAGGGCACGGTGGATTGAACTGCTCGTCTCCTATTCATCCCATCTAGCAGTTCTTCGTGTGGTAAATATAACTCTATTTTTACCATCTTTTTTATCCTCAATGATTCATCCTATTTACCAAAATTGGTTTCTACCTATACAATGTTAGATCTATTCTGTCTGCATCTCATACTGCCTAATATATTCACTTAAGCTTCATATCTAGTTAGATTCCTCACTTGTACTTATTCACGGATTCGTACAAATCTGGAACCAACTCTCAACATATAAGTGAATGTCTTCGCAACATGAGGTCAATGTCTTCAAACTGATTTATCTTCAAATCTTCTGAGAATGCATATGACCTCTTCCACTTCCCTTGCATCTCTAATGCTGTGACAGGTACATGTCCGTGGGAGAATCCCTTGGTTCTCATAGTCTGCATTCGTTTGCAGAATTCCTACAGCAACACATTAACTCTCCTGAAGCTAGTTCCTGTTTGACCAGCAAGCGAAAGCCCTTGAAGCCTTTGAACATTTTGAAGCCATTCAGTTTGAAGTTCATGGCTGCAGAGAAATCAGTAAGGAAGGGTGGCAGACAGCATCGAGGGGGAACATCAAAAGATCTGCCTGATGACCTCGCAGAAATTTACAAAACAGATCCTGAAGAGGATTATAATCAGCGCAAGACCCGAATCCAATGGATTCGACGATATTGGGCTGAACAATGGTTCAAGTACAAGTTCGTGACCCAGGAATATGCTGAGAAGAATGCTATCAAAAGTCCTTGGGGTGATATTCTCTATCGAGGCCTTCCACCCAAGAACAGAGCTGAAGCTGTTGCACAGGATTTCTATCCTTGTATGGTCCGTGGACCTCAGCCTGAAAATGCCGACCCATCATCACTGCTCTGGTGTCGTGACGATAATCTCTTCAAGCGCAACTTCTAGCACGCAAAGGCATCGGCCAAGGAAAACAAGAAGTCATTGGGATTAGACTACAACCCTGGTCCCTCTGCTCCCTGTGCTGACGGCTCACGTGATGCAGAACCCAATGTCATCGGCCCCTTTTCAAACCTTGATGGCCTCATCACATACATCTTGGTCCAAGGTGCCAGAGTAGATCATTCTGATAATGATGCTGATACTGATGAAGCCCCAGCTCCTCCTCCAAGGCCGCAGAAGCCAAAGAAAACTAAGGCTTCACAATCAGCTGCACCTCCAAAAGCTTCACGTGCGAAGCCACTGGCCATTGCACCTCCTGAAGACAGTGTGCAGTCTGAAGATCTTTCACGCATCTCCAAGAAGACGGAGAAGAAAAAGAAAATCGTCAAGAATACTGATCAGACATTGACTCTATTCTGCGTGAAGAGCATATTGATCTGTCCAGCGATGACAATCTTGCAGATGATGCTCTTGAGCAACTGATCAAGAGCAAGGAAGAAGCAGAGATCTTCAATCATTTGCCTCTCTTTGATGTGGCAATCATCCATAACTTCATTGATGAGTGGTTTTACACACCAAATCTCAGCTTTGATGATTTGCAACTTCCCATTGGTCTCAGCGTCTCCTTCAATGTCGCTATTGCTTCTGAGCTAGCTATTGCTCAGCGCATCGTCGAACTGAAGCACAAGATCGACTATGAAAAGGCTCAGTTCAAGAAGCATGTGGCCAAGCTCAGCGTGCAAGATGTCAAAAACTTCAAGATCATGCTGCACGAGCTCAAAGAAGCCTTTCACAAGAAGCGTGAAGAAGCTCGAGGCTCTCGAGAGCGCATGAAGAATCTGGCTGACAAGTGTGTGCTAGCCTACAATGAGGCTGAGAAGCGCAAGGCTCTTGGTCGTCCTGGCATCGACCCCAGAATGGCTGCAAAGAAGAAGAAGCTATCAACTGTCCAACCTGCACCTTCGAGGCAGGATGAACCTCGCATAGTCTTCCCAAGCAGCATGACTGGCTCGAAGCCAAAGGCCATGTCAACCGCTTCAGAACAGAAGAAGACGAGGGCTGCAGAGGCTGAAGCCAGAAAAAGGAAAACCTCAGAAGCCTCTGATGCTGCTCCCTCCAAGAAGAAGCGCAAGATCAAGAAGAATCGGGCTGCTTCCACAGAGCCCTTAGTTGTTGAACCTATCTCATTGGTTCGCCCTGCATCTGAACACCAAGAACGACGAATGATTGTTCATGAGCCTGCTTCCACAGAGGCCTATGAAGCTGAAGACATTCCAGTAGTTGATCCCATCGCTGCTGAAGACATTGGTCATCATGACAATGTTGAAGATGATGAAGTTCTTCCTCAGATCGAGCACAACTTGGTATCATTGTCTGTTCTCATGAACAGCGAAATCATCAGCATTGGTCGTCCTCTGACGCCAATTGCTTAGGATGCATCATGGGATGATCGCCCACAACAACAAGACTCCCCCAATACTCCCCAACAACAACAAGTCACACCACCTGTACAAGTTGAAGAGGATGAGGCCCAGCCAACTCCATCTCCAAAGGCGTCGCCTGTATTACAAAGGCTTCGCAAAGGACCAAGGCCTCAAGCCCCTCTTCCGAGTGTTCCAGAAGGAGAAGAGCACCACCAATCTGTTGCACGTCAAGTGTTTCTAGATGCCACTCCAACTGTAATATCTCCATGTCTGAAGCCAAAGCTGTTGAAGACAATCCGGCTGCATCAGCCGATGATGAACAACAAGAAGGACGTGTTCCTACTCCCCCCATCACTGAAGAAGCTGTTCTTGGAGTGAATGTGCCAGTGCCAGACCCTCCAGCTCATCAAGTGGAGGTTGAAAATCTTGAGGCTGCCCCCACCAACACAAATGAAGCCCATGACGTTGTCATGACTGAAGCGAG
Source organism: Triticum aestivum (assembly GCF_018294505.1). NCBI lineage: Eukaryota > Viridiplantae > Streptophyta > Magnoliopsida > Poales > Poaceae > Triticum > Triticum aestivum. The sequence goes on from NC_057813.1 coordinate 278,313,710, forward strand.
TGTGGAGCCTGCACCAACCAATATGCCAGAAGCCAATGCTCCAACTGCTCCTGAAGCTTCTGTTGTGCAGCCTGAAGCCACTGTTATTGCCACTGCTCCTGTTCCGGCACCAAGGCCCCATACAATTAAGCAAGCATACAGCCATGGCCAGCTAATCACTGTCAGATGGCCCGTTCTGGTTCCTCCGCCTCATGTCTCTGGTCCTCAGTTTGATTATCACATTGAGCATAGGCCTCAGGTCCAGAAACCAAAGCCAAGACTGCCAAGGTTCCCAGGTACTGCCACATCTACAGGGTCCTTCAATGCAAATGGCTTCAAAAGCCACAACACCTTCTTTGACAGCGCAAAGAACCCCTACACAAGGCCAAGAAAATCATCTGATCGTTTCTGGAGTCATCAACAGTGAAGCTATTACTCCTGCGTTCTGTATGATCAAGGGTGCATTTTCCCTCATATGCGCCTCGACACTAAAGCCATTGCAGGACTGCCATGCTTAGAAGAAGCACTTGACTGCTTTCGTGATGCAGGTCTGCTCAGCTTTGTGACAGATAAATAACATTGGAATGAGCAACTTCTGCTTCAATTCTATGCTACCCTCCACATTCGCGGCTACAACAGGGATACAAAAACATAGGTTCTCGAGTGGATGACAGGAAATGTTCATCATGAAGCCAAAGCTCTTGACATCATTGAGCTTACAGGGTTATCCACTCTCGGAGAGCTGTACGAACCTGGTTGTCAACACCACCGCAATGCACTGGAGAGCATCTTCCATAAGCCAGAACCCAACATGAGCCAGATGTTGAGCATGATGAAGCCATTGCCACATGACGCTGAATACCCAAAGGAGTTCTTTGTTGATGACCTTGAGTATCTGCCTCGCACAATATATCACATCATAAGGCGGACTCTATGGCCAATCAAAGGGCATTCATCAGCTGCAAAACTTGAAGGAGCCATGAAGACATTGGTCTTTTACATCCTCAATGGCATCAGCTTCAATGCACAAGATTTCTTCCTCCGGCAACTGGCCGCATCTGGATCTGACCTTTTTGGTCTAAAATTCTATGCTCCATGGGTCATGCGCCTCATCAAGCTACACTCTGCTATCAACTATCAGCCCTCTGCTCGCAATCATGTGATCTTTCTACCAGAGGTTGATATGTCAGTTGAAGACATATACCCTGAACCTGCCAAGAAGCCTCTTTGTCTTCAAAATGATGACCACCAAAGCTTCACTCAGCCTATGGAAGGAGTCCAAGCTGTAACTCGTGTCTATCCGATGGCTGGAAACACTCGTCTGCCTCATCGTGCACCAACTGAAGCTACTGAGAGCACAATTGCTCAAAGGCCAAAGAAGCGCTCTTGGGTCCTAAATGACTGAGAACTTCTTGTGGCACTGCATCAGAAACAAGACAAGCATCACTTTTGGCTCAAGCGACAGATGCAAAGCCTCTTGGTGGACGTAAATCGCATTCGAAATCTTGCCACCAAGAATGCATTTGTCACTCACGAAACCTGTCGGCGATCATGGAAGAGTTTGACATTGCTCAGTGCTGAAGCAGATCTTCAAGACGATGGCTTCACTGAAAGATTCAAGTTTGACTCCACTCCTCCACGGAATGCTGTCCTACGTCGAACTCCATCCCTTGAAGACTCTGACTATTCTTCCTCCGCGGCAACTGTGAATGCCAACGTGATCGATGATGAAGACGATGCTACTTCACCACCCCCTACTTCTGCACGCATCGACACTGCACCAAGTTCGTCTGCACCGCCAACCAACAACGACAACCCTGCTGCTTCACCTACTCCTCATGAGGACGAGTAGATGCTCTATGTCTTCAAACCTTTTTGGTCATTACTGACAAAAGGGGGAGAAGCATATGAGTTTGATAGTCTTCAAGCGGGTTCATATGGGCGGTTGCTTTATATTTTGCCTAGTGGTTACAACTCTTGCTTTTGATACATTTCGTTCGTTGAGTTGTAACACTTAAACTCGATGGTCGTCTGCTACTTATTTGCTCTTTCATGTGCGATGATAACTTCCGCACTTAGATCATTCCGCACTTAGATCATTCTGCAGACGTCCATTTTCCATTATGCATGTCATTCTTTTAGTTATATCATTTCATGCATGATGAATTATCTTCATAAGTTGAAGAGGATCTCCACAAGTACAACCTGCCATGTGCATTTGCATTCCAAAAGCAAATTACTTATATGCACATCTTCAGGGGGAGCCCTTGCCACTTATGAAGACAATACCCTATCCTTTACAATTTCACATACTTCATTCCCGTTGAAAACTTCAACCAGTTTGTCATCAATCACCAAAAAGGGGGAGATTGTAAGTGCATCTAGTGCCACCCTAGTTGGTTTTGGAGTATTGACAACAAAGTTGGTTGAGGGACTAATGCGTTTGTGAGAATTGCAGGATAACGCAGGTAGTGTCCCTCATTGATTCGGTTTACCTACCGGAGATGACCCTAAAAATGTATGAAGACATTGACGACAATGGTGGTATGTGAAGATATTCACATTGAAGACTATGACATGAGAAGACAATGAGTGAAGACTATGGAGCGCGAAGACTATGTGTTTCGTTGTTTCCTTTTCTTCTTTGTTGAGTCATAGGAACCACCATACTGTTAAGTGGAGTCCAAGTGAACAAAGTCAGAATGACTGAAGTGATGCTCAACCCAAATCCTATGTCTTCGAGTGAAGACAATGTGAGCAAATCTTATCCAGAGCTAGATGAGTCAGCTTTGCTTGTAGCCCAAGTAAAGTTGCCGTGTGTGTTTGAAATCTGACCGTTGGAACACGTGTCAGTTCCTTAGTGACCCAGGGTCATTTCAGACATATCAGGTCGGGTTGCCTTGTGGCTATAAATAGCCCACCCCCTACACCATAAATTGGTGGCTGCTCAGAGTTAGTTTACGGCTTTTGTCGATTGAGAGCAACCCACCTCGAAGCCTTTGAGAGAGAGAAATCCTTGCGAGGACAAATCCCAAACACCCAGAGACAAAGAGTGTTAGGCATCACTGAAGTCTTTTTGTCTGTGTGACCTGAAGACTTATTACACTTGAGGACTGTGTATCCTCCAGCCGATTAAGCGTCGCGTTTTGAGCATCCAAGAGTCATTGTGGATCATCGGTGAATGAAGTCTGTGAAGGTTCGGAAGTCTACCTTGAAGACTTACCAGAGTGATTGGGCGAGGACTGTGTGTCCTTAGCTCAAGGGGAATAAGGTGAAGACGCGGTCTTCTGAGTTGAATCTCAGCCTCCCTAACCAGATGTACAGTTGTCATAGCAACTGGAACTGGTCCAACAAATCCTGTGTCTTCAACAAGTGACTGGTTCTATCCTCTAACTCCCCTTACCTCAAGTTTGTCTTCGTGAATTCATTGCCTGTTTGTCATACCTATTTGACTTCATTGATTGACTGCTATCGTTGATTGGCTTCATACTATCTTCCATCCCGATCCTTACAACCAAGCTGCTATTAGTCTTTGTACTTTCACATTATTGCATACTTGACTATGGCTTGCTTGTTGTAGTTTATCTTCCGCTGCATATCAATTAGGTCATTTCTATTGTTTGTCTTCGAAACTTCCACGTTTTGAAGACTTTGATAAAAATCGCCTATTCACCCCCCCCCTCTAGTCGATAACTAGCACTTTCACAGGTAATTGTTTAAGCTTAAACACGGGATCACCCTTGGGTGGAGGAGGATCTTTGAGAATTCCAACAGGTAAGTTGTGTTTCAAAATAGGTCCTTGCTTAAAGAATACTTCATCCATTTCCCTTATTTCATTCATAAACATATCATTTTCATGGTCTAACATATATTGTTCTAAAGGATCATTAGGAGGCACGACAATAGAAGCAAGACCAATAATTTCATCCTTACTAGGCAATTCTTTATCATGGGGTTGTCTACGGAATTTGGAGAAATTAAAATCATGAGACATATCCCCTAAACCAACAGTAAAAATATCCTTTTCGCAGTCTATCTTAGCATTAACAGTATTCAAGAAGGGTCTACCAAATATAATGGGACAAAAGTCATCTTGTGGGGAAGCAAGAACAAGAAAAATCAGTAGGGTATTTTAATTCCCACACAAGACTTCATCATCTCTAACAATCCCAACTGGTGAAATAGTATCCCTATTGGCAAGATTAATAGTAACATCAATATCTTCTATCTCAATAGGTGCAATATCATTCATAATTTCTTTATATAGGGTAAAAGGTATTGCACTCACACTAGCACCCATATCACATAAGCCATGATAGCAATGATCTTCTATTTTAACAGAAACAACATGCATGCCAACAACAGGTCTATGTTTATCTTTAGTATCAGGTTTAGCAATCCTAGCAGCTTCATCACATAAATAAATAACATGCCCATCAATATTATTGACCAAGAGATCTTTAACCATAACAATACTAGGTTCAACTTTAATTTGCTCAGGGGGTATAGGTGTTCTAGTATAACTCTTACAAACCAGAGTTGAAGCTTTAGCATGATCCTTTATTCTAACAGGGAAAGGTGGTTTCTCAATATAAGCAGTATGAACAATAGGATCTACATTATAAGTAATAGTTTCTTCTTCAACTTTAGTAGGTTCTAAAACTTTCACTTCAATGGGAGGATGATATTTAAACCACTTATCCTTAGGGAGATCCACATGAGTAGCAAATGATTCACAGAATGAAGCTACTATCTCAGAGTCAAGTCCATATTTAGTGCTAAAATCACGAAAAGCATCGGTATCCATGAAATATTTAACACAATCAAACTTAAGGTTTATAACTGACTCCTTGTAACATCCCAATTTTCAATTTGGGTCTTATTCATAGATCATTCATATGCATCCATGATTTTATGCATTTTTGTTCTTTGTTTTAGTTGCATTTTGATCCAAGAGACCTTAAGCAACTCAGGGACCAATTTGAGGGAGTTGGAGGTTTCACAAAATCCAATTTTGATTTATCAAAAATTGGTAAATTGGATCAAATTATTTTCAAAATTCTTTTCCAAATATTTTAAAATAAAGAGAGAAGATAATATGACTTCTTCAAAATCAGTAGAAATATATTGGGAATTGAATATTGAATTTTTGGAGAATTTGTTTGATTTTATTCGCTAGTTTATTTATTAATTAGCCGAGTAATTAGTACTATAATGTTTGCTTTTAGTTTAGGCATTTAGGCCCAGAAAAATGTTCACGAGGTCACTAATAAGGCCAGATAGCTATGTGAATTTTTCTGGAATTTTAGGGTATTATTTATATTTATTTTGCGTGTTTTAGTCTCGGGAAAAAATGTTTTTTAAAAAAAGTTTCGGGACGACCAAACTGGGCCGCGTCCAGCCCAGCCGGCCCAGCTGCGCGCCGCCTCGAACGTCTGCTCGAGACGAGTCCCACTCGATCCCGCCGCGCCACCACCGGACTCCGGCAGGAGTCCGACTCCGCCCGCCTCGCTTTCCCCTCCTCCAAGCCAAGTCGGCCCCCTGGCCTTTATATAGTGCGCCCTGGCCCCCTCTCTCCTCACCTCAGCCGCCGCCGCTGCCCTCGACTCACGCCACTGGCGCACTTGCCTCACCGCCGCAAGCCGCCGCCCACGCCATCGCTAGCCACTACCGCCGCCGCCACCGCACGCTGCGCCACCCACCTGCCGGAGCCCCTCCGCCACTTCACCGAAGCCCCGCCGCCCGAAGCCACACCGCCGTTGACCTCGTCGCCGCCGCCGATGAACCGGTACAAAACCGATCGAACCGCCGATTTTCTTTGGGTTTTTTCGTTTTACATATTAGATCGGTTTTATTTTATTAGTTTCGTTTATTTAGTGAACGTTCACTCGTTTAGCTTCTATAGCGAATGAATTCATTAGATTAGGTTCTAGAGCAAACGTTCGTTCGATAGGATTTTTTTTTCTTTTAGTTTTCGTCCAGGGACCTATCCACGAATATTTTCTTCGCAGATTAGCCCCTAATCTTTAAACCTTCGTAACTTTTAGCTCGCTTCTCCAAATTAGACGAAACCAACACCTAAATCTTCAGAGCAATCTCATCTATCCAGTAAACCAACTTGAACATGATTTTGACAATTTAAAATTTGAGTTTAGTCCAGATTTGAATTTGATCTTGTTTTGTTCGTATCTTGAGTTTCGTAGCTCTGTTTGAGTTGATTCTTTTTGCAAATCGTAGTTAATCACATGTACCTACTATTAAGATCTAATCCACATAAATATAATGCTGTTAGATATTGTTTTCTGTTTAGTTTAGTTATTTCCTTGTTTTTGAGTTTTATTTGGATCTTTTCTCGATTTCTCTTTGCATCGTTTGCTTGAGTGCTTATGTATGCTATTGTTTGTCTACGCTAGATTTTCCGGAGTGAGAACCTTGTTACTACAAATCTCTAGAATTTTCCGATTGTCAGCAAGGAAAGTTACACTTTGATCATACTTTTCTATACCCAGATTTTACTATGCACTAGTATTGCCCCTCAAATATTTTCATGAGTAGGATTGGGAACATGTGGATTCGGTTGTAGTACTTTAGGTAGGAACCTATTACCTTTGATTACCCCAAGAGTATACATTATGCTCAATTATTGCTTAGCCATGCTCGTAGATGGGGTTTGGATCGTGATATTCATGGGTTGTGAGAGATAATAATTTTGGACAACATTAAGGTGGCAACTTTAATACACATCTGGGTGGATTGGTTGGGGCACCTGGAGAAACCAGTGCTTGCCCATGGGAATCCCAGAGTACCCGTGTAATTTTCCCTCGGTTCGCCACCCAGGCTCAAAGGGATCATATGATATTTCATGCCTAGAAACTTCCATGTGCAGCCACAAGCCATTATGGGCTCTGACATAGTTGAGTAAGTTGTGTGAGCTCTTGAAGAGGTGGACTAGCAGATGTAGGGGAAAGTAGGTGTATCGATCTACCCAGAGTAGAGAGTTAATGCTTCAGAAAGATTATGTCTCGATCTTCTGATCATGGATGCGGTCGAGTCTTGTGGGGAAAAGTGCGCAACCTCTGCAGAGTGTATAAACTAATCATGGTTAGCCGTGTCCCCGATTATGGACATTTTGAGTATCTAGAAATGAATATTATTGTTGATCTCATCACTTTTTAATTAAGGAATTGGGTATAATGATGATACTTGTTAATTTTGGGAATTGAGTTGGAGGAACCTTCTCAATCATTCGTAATAACTTTGTAGTAAATAAAATGTATTCCTTTGTTGTAGGGAAAAATTAGCTTTATGCAGAACATTAAACTTAGAGCCTCCACCAGCCAAATATGCATGTAGATATAGTTCTTCCATTCATTTGCTCTATAGTGTAACTCTGCCAGCATATTCCATGTGCTGACCTACACGGCTGCAACGTCTCATGTTGCTGACTTTACCAACGAAGAATAAGGTGTGATAGGTCGTTACCATTGCACTTAGCTATGTCGTTGGAGTTGATGGACTCATTTATCTTTGAAGCTTCTGCAGTTATTTTGCTTAGATGGCCTTCAGCCATATTATTTGTGTAATATATACTCTTTATGAGGACCTCAATGTAATAAGTATGCAATTGAACTCTGTTATAATTCCTCGAGTACTGTGTGTGTTAGCATACCGATCCAGGATTGACACTTAAGCACAGAGACTTCGGTCCATTGGGATCGTGGTTGCTACACTCCTTACCTTCGTCGAGTTCCCGATCTTCAGAGTTGCATTTAATTCTTTCCAATAAATCCTATTTGAATTCAATAGTCTTCATCATAAAAGAACCAGTACAAGAAGTATCGAGCATGGAGAGATCATTATGAGAAAGTCGAGCATAAATTTTTTGAATAATAATTTCCCTTGAGAGCTCATGATTGGGGCATGAATATAACATTGACTTAAGCCTCCCGCAAGATTGAGCAATACTTTCTCCTTCACAATGCCAAAAATTATATATATAATTCCGATCAGGATGAACCAGATGCATAGGATAAAACTTCTGATGAAATTCCAATTTCAATCGGTTGTAGTTCCATGATCCAGTATCATCACAGAGCCTATACCATGCCAATGCCTTTCCGTTCAAATATAAAGGGAAGACCTTCATCTTGACAACATCCTCGGGCATACCTACAAGCTTAAATAATCCACAAACTTCATCCACATAGATTAGGTGCATATCGGGATGTCATGTTCCATCTCCTGTATAGGGATTAGCTAGCAGTTTCTCTATTATACCCGAAGGAATTTCAAAGTAAATATTTTCAATAGGTTTAGTAGGTTGAGGAGTAACTCTTTGCTCTCCTGGTCGAGGTGAAGATACCCCAAATAAGCCCCCTCAAAGGATTATTTCCCATAGTAACAAGTGACAATAAATTTCAGCACACTATATAAATGTTTCGTTACCAAATTCCACTTACCAAAGGCGCTTCACTCCCCGGCAACGGCGCCAGAAAATAGTCTTGATGACCCACAAGTATAGGGGATCTATCGAAGTCCTTTCGATAAGTAAGAGTGTCGAACCCAACGAGTAGTAGAAGGAAATGACAAGCGGTTTTGACCATGGTATTCTCTCCAAGCACTGAAATTATCGGTAACAGATAGTTTTGTGATAAGATAATTCGTAATGGGTAACAAGTAACAAGAGTAACTAAGGTGCGGCAAGGTGGCCCAATCCTTTTTGTAGCAAAGGACAAGCCTGGACAAACTCTTATATAAAGCAAAGCGCTCCCGAAGACACATGGGAATTACTGTCAAGCTAGTTTTCATCATGCTTATATGATTCGCGTTCATTACTTTGATAATTTGATATGTGGGTGGACCAGTGCTTGGGTGCTGTACTTACTTGGACAAGCCTCCCACTTATGATTAACCCCTCTCGCAAGAATCCGCAACTAGGAAAGAAGAGTTAAGGTAAACCTAACCATAGCATGAAACATATGGATCCAAATCAGCCCCTTACGAAGCAACACATAAACTATGGTTTAAGCTTCTGTCACTCTAGCAACCCATCATCTACTTATTACTTCCCAATGCCTTCCCCTAGGGTCAAATCATGGTGAAGTGTCATGTAGTCAACGTTCACATAACACCACTAGAGGAGAGACAACATACATCTCATCAAAATATCGAACGAATACCAAATTCACATGATTACTTATAACAAGACTTTTCCCATGTCCTCAGGAACAAACGTAACTACTCACAAAGCATATTCATGTTCATAATCAGAGGGGTATTAATAAGCATTAAGGATCTGAACATATGATCTTCCACCGAATAAACCAACTAGCATCAACTACAAGGAGTAATCAACACTACTAGCAACCCACAAGTACCTATCCGAGGTTTTGACAAAGATCAGATACAAGAGATGAACTAGGGTTTAAGAGGAGATGGTTTTGATCAATATGTTGATGGAGATTGACCCCCTCTCGATGAGAGGATCGACGGTGATGACGATGTCGATGATTTCCCCCTCCCAGAGGGATGTTTCCCCGGCTGAACAGCTCCCCCGGAGCCCTAGATTGGTCCTGCCCAGGTTCCGCCTCGAGATGGTGGCGCTTCGTCCCGAAAGCTTCTCTCTGATTTTTTCAGGGCAAAAGACACCATATAGCAGAAGATGGGAGTCGGGGGACTGTCAGGGGGCCCACGAGGTAGGGGGCGCGCCCTCCACCCTCGTGGCTGGCTGGTGGACCCCTCTGGTGCTTTCTTCGCCCAATATTTTTTATTTATTTCAAAACTGATCTCCGTGAAGTTTCAGGACTTTTGGAGTTGTGCAGAATAGGTCTCTAATGTTTGCTTCTTTTCCGGTCCAGAATTCCTGCCGCCGTCATTCTCCCTCTTCATGTAAACCTTATAAATAAGATAGAAAAGGCATAAGTATTGTGATATAACGTGTAATAACAGCCCATTATGCAATAAGTATTGATATAAAAGCATGATGCAAAATGGATGTATCACTCGACAATGAACTATTGCCGCTCCAAAGCTTGCTTCTGAACCTTTCGCTTGACAGGTCGGGCATGAGGGCAGACAACAAGGTGGTGCTAGATTACCTCCTTGGGAACATCGTGGATATAAGATGGTCTCAGGCAAACACATTGATATTCGCCCACCGGAAGGCAATGAGCGCGCTTTCCTATTTGTCATCGAGGGTGGCACTGATAGTGAAGGTACCATCAGTGCCAGCCAGCCCTGCCGGGACCTTTTTCATAGTGGGTGCAGTAGCCTTGGATCTCTTGCTATTGCAACTCTCTGACAAGTCATCAACGGGCGCAATGTTCTCTGGAGAGATACGTTTCTCGGATTCCTTGCAGGCATCCTTGTGATCTCTCTTCTTTTTGTTGCTTTCCTTGGCGGGAACCGTGACTTCAGCGGCCTCTGCCGCGACTGCTTCCCAGTACATCTTGTCCATGCAAATGATTGCTCTTTCTCGTTTGACGGAATGGAAATGACACCTATCGTCCCTAGCATCTTGAAAGTGTTGTAGGCATAGTGGGATGCCTCCATGAACTTGGCCAGAGCTAGGAGACCAAGGATTCCATTGTACGGCAGGGGGTGGTGAACCACATCAAGCACAATCTTCTCAGTCCGTTAGTTCAACTCCCCCCCCCCCTGAATGTCACTGGTAATGTGATCTTCCCCTTAGGACGACTCGTCCTGGGGTTGATTCCTTGAAATGTGCCACTGACATCGAGCTCTTCCTCAGCTATCTGAAGTTTGCTGATGACCTTTAGAGAAATCAGATTCAACCCGGCCCCGCCGTCAACCAACATCTTTGAAACTTTGAAGTTGCAGATTGTTGGTGAGACCAACAACGGCAAGCACCCCACCATGATGGTAGGATTCTGGTGGTCCTCTTCGTCAAAGATGATGGGCGTGTGGGACCACTTGAGCAGCCTCCAAGAATCTGCTGCTGGCTCTACGACATGACTTCATATGCCCACTGTTTAAATTGGCGGTGAGAGGAGTGCAGAGATGCACCCCCGTCAATGCATAGGGCGTCAGTGGCTTTCTGGAATTCCTACTTGCTGGTTTCCACTTCATCTCCTCCATCACTCTCATCATTGCAATCCTCCTTCTCACGGCCTCTGGCGGGTTTACTTTGATTCTGAGGAGCCTTGCCGGGGCGGCTTGCTTCGCCACCCTGGCCCTTCCCGCCAGCGCCATTCTGACCTTTCTCCTTATCTTGCTTCTCATATTCATCCCTCTGCTTCTTGACAAGTTGTTCAACCTGATGAAACTCCCGGAGATCATGGCCCTTGGTCCGATGGATCTTGTAGTACGACCCGTCACTTTTCACAACCTTCTCGGCAGCTGTGGCTTCCTGACAATCAGTGCACGCGGCAGCTTCCTTGCCAGGCACCTCGGTCTTGGCCTTCTTGCCAGTACTAGGAGTGCCCGATCCCTCAACGCTCATCACTGCCTTATCCTTGCACCTTTCACTACACTTCTTGTTCTTCTTCTTCTGACTGGTGGCCTTGTCATCATCCTCTGAGTCGATGTTGACACCATCCTCTTCTCCGGGGAGCCTCCTCCCCTCCTCCACCAAAGCACACTTATCCATTAGAGTGTATAGCTCCTCCATAGTCTTGGGCGATCGAACGTTCATCTTGGAACATATCCGACGATTACGCACGTTAGACTGGAACACAATTATCACAGCTGCCAGGTGGATGTCTGGAATGTTCCTGCGTACTCGACTGAACCTCTGCATGTACTTCCGCAGAATCTCTCCTTCCTTCTACAGGAGGAGCCGCAAGTCGCTGGGCCATCCTGGTTCATTATGGCCGCCCGTGAAGGCGCCAAAGAACTCATGGCACAGGTCAGCCCAGGACGAAATGGAATTCTCTGGCAGGTGTATTAGCCAAGACCTCACATTTTGAAGGAAATATGCCCTAGAGGCAATAATAAAGTTGTTATTTTATATTTTCATGTTCGTGATAAATGTTTATTATTCATGCTAGAATTGTTTTAACCGGAAAGTTGATACATGTGTGGATACATAGACAAAACACCATGTCCCTAGTAAGCCTCTACAAGACTAGCTCGTTAATCAAAGATGGTTCAGTTTCCTAACCATAGACATGTGTTGTCATTTGATGAATGGGATCACATCATTAGGAGAATGATGTGATGGACAAGACCCATTCGTTAGCTTAGCATTATGATCATTCAGTTTAATTGTTATTGCTTTCTTCATGTCATATACATATTCCTTTGACTATGAGATTATGAAACTCCCGGATACTGGATGTGATGCTCCTGATTCAATCGTACACTAATCATACACGCAAATGTGTACGATCAAGATCAGGGACTCACGAGAAGATATCACAACACAACTCTAGACACAAATTAAAATAATACAAGCTTTATATTACAAGCCAGGGGCCTCGAGGTCTCGAATACATAAGCTCGAATACAAACGAGTCAATGGAAGCAACAATATTTGAGTACAGACATAAGTTAAACAAGTCTGCCTTAAGATGGTTAGCAGAAAAGCAACATCGATCGAAAAGGCAAGGCCTCCTGCCTGGGAGCCTCCTAACTACTCCTGGTCGTCAGCGTCCACCATGTGGTAGTAGGCACCATCGAGGTAGTAGTAGTCGACGGCGGTGGCTTCTAGATCCTGGGCTCCACCATCTGGTTGCAGCATCCGAGAAGAATGGAAAGAGGTGAAAAAATGGGAGCAAAGCAACCGTGAGTACTCATCCAAAGTAATCGCAAGCAAGGATCTACACTACATATGCATCGGTATCAATGAAATGGGTAGTATCTGTGGACTGAACTGCAGAATGCCAGAAGAGAAGGGGAAAGCCTATTCTTTCGAAGACTAGCATCTTCAAGTAGCTCTAAGCATCTTGCAGCATTCAGAAGAGTATAGAACAACAATTTATATTTAGCAAACATGTTGTATCGTTAGTGCCCAGAGATCACTTCCTCGAGTCCCTGCGACGAAACAATCCTGGAACTATCATTTCCATTACATGCCTCAGCATTCAGTATCCAGTTCTAGTTGTATCGATCGGGATACAAGTCCGAGTGTCCGTTATTGTAGGACAGGCTATCGATAGATGTTTTCTTCCTTGCAGGGGTGCACCAACTTACCCAACCCACTCGATCAACTCCAGCCGGACACACCATCAGGTCATGACCGGCCTCGGCCGATCAACACACCGTAGTCCTACCTAGGCTCAACAGAGAGGCCAGCATGCCGGTCTACATCCTAAATGCGAAGGGGTCATGGGCCAATCTCCCTTTGCAATATTGCGTGTTGCGAGGGTGGCCGGTGAGAAGACCTGGCAACCTCCTTTAAATAAGGCAGATGCTTACGCAGTCCAACCCGACGCACGCCGCTCCATCGCTGACGTTAGTGAGCTTTTGGCTGATACATATGATGCAGAGTGCCCATACTTATTCCCGCGTGGTGGTTAGTGCTATCAGGCCAGAGGCCCCTCGGATCAAATATACAAACCGTTAATGTGTTGGTAGTGCGGTCATGAGTAGAGACTCACGAAAGATGTGACCCCGTCGCCCCGTCTCGAGGACTTGCGGCAAGGGCTAAGAATGCCCGACCATGCCTCGTATTCAACTCTCGGGTACCTTCCAGGTCAAACCGTCTCCACATCACTCGAGGGTACCCCTCAGGGTCGACCCGCCTTTCCAAGTAACAGTTGTAAAGTCCAAGTATCCGTGTGTCCAAACACCAGGAGGAAACCCCGAGCAATCACCCTCGATGGATTCCACTTGATGTAATCATCAAGATGACGTAGGAGGAACCACCCTCGAGGTTCACACTTGAGGGGTTGCACGACAGAGCCGTATCAGAAGTGGTTCAGGAGGAATCACCCTCGATGACCACAACCCAATAGCTACACTATAGAGATCTCATCAGGAGTGATGTATGAGGTACCACCCTCGGCACTCGATGGTAACTCTGCAGAGTCGAACAACAAAAGGGGCGTGATGTGATGTGAGGTGTCGGGCTCTGGTCGTCGATCATGTTGATCGAGTCGTTGATGATGAAGCAGGGGCAACAAGGAGAAGGTGGTGGTCACTCATGGATCACTAACCAACCTATACTAAGCAGTTTAGGATAAGCAGGTAGGTAACAATAAGCAGGTTACCAAAGCAGGCTATGCATCAGAATAGGAGCAATCAATTACAGTAGCAAAATCTAATGCAAGCATGAGAGAATGGAATGGGCAATATCGGGATGGTCAAAGGGGGGGGGGGGGCTTGCCTGGAAGCTCTCTGAAAAGGAAGAAGTGTCATCGTCGACGTAGTCGATCACAGGGGCAACATCAGTCTCGGGGTCTACCGAAGAGAAGAGGGGGAAGAAATAATAAATATAAAGCATACATAGCATCACAAAGCATAACATGGCAATATGCTATGCCGAGTGTGACCTAACGTATGGCTACACGAATAAGGTGAAAGGGCAATTCAACCGGGAATGTTTTCCCGGTTCTGGATTTGTGTCATACAGATGACGGGAGGGGGGATGTTGCATGTTCAGCATGCCGAGGGCATGTGACAGATGAACGGACTGCGTATTCAGATTCATTGGATTTTTCTGAGCAACTTTCATGTAGAAAACATTTTCATCCGAGTTACGGATTATTTTATATGATTTTCTAAGTTTTAAACATTTCCTGGAATAATTAAATTAACAGAAGGAGTTATGACATCAGCAAGATGTGTTGATGATGTCAATAGCCAACAAAGCGGCTAACCAGGTCAAACCTGACTTGTGGGTCCTGTGGGACCCACATGTCATAGACAGAGAGATAACAGAGCTTTAAAACTAACTAAACATAGTTATTTAGCAGGTAGGCCCCGCCTGTCATAGACTAACTAACCAAACTAATTAGTTTTAATTATTCAAACATTTAATTAGAGGATTAAGAGGTGGGGTCTGCACGTCAGCGTCACTGGTCAGCCCAGTCAGCAGTTGACTGGGTCAACCCAATCAACTGGAACCCGTGGGGCCGGGCCTTGCCCCGTCGGCCGGCCGGCGGCTAAACGCCGGTGCGCACGAAAACACGGCGGAGGGCACTCAGCCTCGTCGAAAAAGCGTTCTGAGGGACCGTTCGGCACGCAGTTGGATCTGTTCGAACGAGCGTCGTGCGCCGCATCAAATGGTGGCATCGGCCGCAGCAGGGGAGGCCGGAAAAGACGCCGGCGACGAGCTATGGCGGAAGCGCATTCGGGTTCTCGACGAGCATGGTGCTAGGGGGCATGGAAAGGATCGCGTGCATGCGCGTTGGGCTCATGGGAACACCAGGAGCACGGCGGAGGCCTCAGGCGAGCGTGACAAGGGCCATGGCCACGGCCACGAGCTCGTCGACGGCGAACAAAGCTCGGGCGTGGTAGCAGCTAGCTACGGCACGTGAAGAGGCTAAAAGGAGGGGAGCAGCAGACGGAGGAGCTCACCTAGCGGCACGCACGGTGGCCCTTGGAAGGTTAGGAGCAGCAGGAGCGTCGGAGAGGAGGAAGATCACGACAACCGAGGCAGAAGGGGGCAGCTCGATCCGCGGCCTACGGTGCTCCTCGAGTTCGATGGCAAGGCATAGTCGAGGTAGAGGTCAACGACGCATCTTGTGGACATGCTGGCGAGGCGCAGGGTGGGCGGTGGCTGCAGCTACGGCACAACCATGATGACGGCGGTGCTCGGTTGTGGTGGGGAACGAGGGGGAGAGCAAGGAGGGATCTGGCACGAGAGGAAGAGGCAGAGCGGGCGACAGTGGAGAGCAGGGGAGAGGACTGAGGCGTCCGGGGCCTTGTCCTCTCATCGGGCGTCGCCGGTGAGGTGGTTGGACGGCGACGGGTGAGTGCTGTCCCGCCCGGTCGGAGGAACAGGAAGCCACCGGGGAGGGGGAGTGGGCCGGCCTGCTGGGATGGGCCGAGGGGCTCTCCCATCCCTTTGCTTTTCCTTTTCGTTTTCTTTTTTAAACAGATTTTGCTTTTCTTTCAGATACAACTGACTTTGCAAAAATATGCCACTGGCCAAAATAATTTCAAAGAATTATTGGGCACTGCCACAAAAAGATTGTGAGGCTTTTGAAATTGTTTGCAATTTTTATAAATTAAAAGGCATTTAATTTAATTGCTTTAGCCATAGTTTTAACTAGTTTAGGGAACTTAGACACTTTGGAAAAATGTTAGTTCATCACCAATATTACCAGAAGAATACTTTCCACATGATGAACATTTTAGTTTTCATGTTTGAGCATTTTTGAATTTCACTCAGAATTTGAATTTGAGTTCAACTGGAATTTGAAAAAGATAAGAACAATGATGAACAAACACTTGTTTAGCAAAAGGATTAACTTAACCTAAGGGATTACTGTAGCATCATTACACCAGGGTGTTACAACTCGCCTCCTCTAAAAGGAATTCTCGTCCCGAGAATTAAGAGGTAGAAGGGAAAAGATCGGGGTATTCAGCATGGAGGTTATCCTCGCGTTCCCAAGTGGCTTCATCTTTAGTATGATTCAACCATTGCACCTTGAGGAACTTGGTAACCTTCTGGCGGGTTCGACATTCAGCTTCTTCAAGAATGCAAATAGGATGCTCTTTGTAAGTGAGATCATCTTGAACTTCAATCAATTCCTGATCCACTTCACATTCAAGGTCCTTGAAGCAACGACGAAGTTGTGACACGTGGAAGACGTCAAGGACATGATTGAACCGAGGTGGCAACTCCAATTGATAAGCCACCAGTCCTCGACGGGCGAGAATGCGGAAGGGACCAATGTAGCGCGGAGCTAGCTTGCCCTTGACTCCGAACCAATGAGTGCCTCTCGAAGGAGTGGCACACAGATAAGCTTGATCAGCAGGTTGATAAGTTGAACCCCAGTGTTTCCGGTCATAGTTGCTCTTCTGGCGGGACCGGGCCGCCTTGAGATTATCCCAGACAATGTGAACCTGCTCTTCGGCTTATTGAATAATATTTGGACCAATGAGTGTCCGTTTCCTAGTTTCTGACCAATTCAGAGGGGTTCGACACTTATGCCATAGAGCACCTCAAAGGGTGCCATCTTCAAGCTGGCTTGATAGCTGTTGTTATAAGAGAACTCCGCATAAGGGAGATATTATTCCCACTTCTTGCGGAAAGAAATAACACAAGCCCGAAGCATGTCTTCCAGAATTTGGTTGACTCGCTCGACCTGGCCTTGGGATTGGTGATGATAAGTAGTGCTCCAGGTAATATTAGTTCCCATTGCCTCTTGGAAACTATCCGAGAACTTTGAAGTGATTATACTGCCTCGGTTTGAACTGATCTCCTTCGGAATGCCATGGGGTTACACAATTCTGGAGATATACAAGTTCACTAATTGACTAGCAGTGATTGTCTCCTTGACTGGCAGAAAGTGAGGAACTTTCAAAAATTGGTCGATGACGACAAAGATAGCATCATTACCTTTCTGAGACTTGGGAAGGCTAGTGACGAAGTCCATCTGAATCTTATCCCACTTCCATTCAGGAATCGGAAGCGGTTGTAGAAGTCCAACCGGTTTCTGATGTTCTGCTTTGACGCGACTACAAACGTCACATTCTTCAATGTATCGAGCAATGTCTTGCTTCATCTTAGACCACCAGTACTTCTGACGGATGTCTAGATACATCTTGGTACTTCCCGAATGAATAGAGAGAGGTGTGTCATGTGCTTCTTTCATCACCTTCTCTGTCATAAGCTTGAACCAGGGTACTACAATACGATCTTTGAAGTATAAGGTCCCATCTTCAGCAAGCGAGAAATCTCTGGATTTCTCTAAGGCAAGATCCTTTTTCATCAAATCAACGTGAGCATCTTTGGCTTGAGCAGACTTAATTGCTTTCATAAGAGTTGGTTCCAGGACAAGGTTATTCAGAGAACCCTGTGGAACTAGTTGAAGGTTCAGCTTGCATAGCTCTTCATAAAAGCGGGGTTGAGCTTTGTAGACCATGTGATTATTGCAATAAGACTTGTGGCTCAGTGCATCGGCCATTACATTAGCCTTACCAGGGGTATAGGATGTACTGCAGTTGTAGTCAGCAATAGCTTCCATCCACCGCTGCTGATGGAGGTTCAGATCCGGCTAAATGAACAGGTACTTCAGACTCTGATGATCGGTGAAGATCTCGCAACGATTACCGAGAAGGTACTGTTGGCATAGCTTCAGTGCAAAGAAGCTGGAGGTCATGAACTGGGTAGTTCTCTCCGTGAGGACGCACTTGACGGGAGGCATAATCAATCACTCTGCGCTCTTGCATTAGGACACAGCATAATCCTTGACGTGAAGCCTCACAATAGATGACAAAGTCCTTACGAGAATCAGGGGAGAAAGCATGGGGGTAGAAGTCAACTTGTCCTTGAGTGTCTGGAAACTTTCCTCACATTTGTCTGTCCAATCGAACTTAACGCCCTTGTGAAGCAGATTGGTTAGTGGCTTGGCGGTCTTGGAGAAGTTCTCGACAAAGCGGCGACAATAGCTGGCTAGTCCGAGAAAGCTTCTGACTTGCTTGACAGTCTTCGGAGGGGTCCAGTCAAGAATAACCTGAACTCGCTCTGGGTTGATGGCCATACCATCCTTGGAGATGACATGCCCAAGGTAGGTTACTTTAGGAAGCTAGAATTCGCACTTGGAAATACTTGGCATAAAGCTGATGCTCTTGAAGCTTTTCTAGAACAAGATGAAGATGTTCAACATGTTCTTCTTTATTCTTCGAATATACTAGAATATCATCCAGATAGACTACGACGAACTTGTCGAGGTAATCCATGAATATGTAGTTCATCAGACAAGAGAATGTAGCTGGAGCATTGGTTAAACCGAATGGTGTACTCATATGAACCATATCGAGTAACGAAGGTGGTCTTTGGAATATCCTCTTCACGAACACAGATCTGGTGGTAACCCAACCTCAAGTCAAGTTTAGAGAATATCGATGAACCAGCGAGTTGATCATACCGATCATTGATCCGAGGAAGGGGATATTTGTTCTGAATTGTAGCTTGGTTGATAGGACGATAGTCTTGGACCAAGCGGCTCGTCCCGTCGTTCTTCTTGACGAAGAGAGAAGGTGCTCCCCAAGCAGAGGATCTTGGACGAATGAAACCACTGTGAAGAGATTTGTCGATTTCCTCCTTAAGCTCAAGGAGTTCATGATGTGGCATTTTGTAGGGTCGTTTCACGATAGGAATGGTGCCCGGTTTCAAATCGATGACAAACTCGACAGCCCGAGCAGGGGGTATTCCTGGAAGTTCTTCTAGAAAAACGTCTAGGATGTCACGAACGAGTGGAATCTTTTCAATTCCCTCAAGAGGTGCTGCGTTCAACGCATTCTAGGCATAAAGCCGCGCTTCAACATTTTGAACAATCTGAGCATGGTAGCTTACTATCTCATTAGAAGGATGCAGGAGGTAAACGACTTTGGTGGCACAAACCGTAGAAGTAGTATGCGCTTTCAACCAATCCATAGCCAAAATGAGGTCAATATTGGAAGACTTCAAGATAATGGGAGAGGCATGCAACTCCAATCCTTCAATCTCAATGATGATGTTGTGGCTAACCAGGGTGGTTCGACATTGGCCCGCGGGGGTGTTTACCACTAATGGAATGTGCATCTCCTTGTATTTAATGCCATGCATGAATGCAAAATCTTCTGGTATGAAAGAATGCGATGCTCTTGTATCAAATAAAACAGCAGTCGATACTAAATTAATAAGGAGAGTACCCATCACAGTAGCAGGCTGGTCTTGAGCTTCATTCAAATCAATGTTGTTAGCCTGACCATGACCATAAGGCCTGGCATTGTTGTTATGGGGATGATTGTTTCCACGGGCATTAGAAGGCCGAGCCAGCTGATTCTGATTTTGAGGGTAGTTCCTAGAACGGTGACCTGGAAGGCCACACTTGAATCACATACCATCATTGGGATTGGGAGCAGGAGCTTGGGGTGGTACAACTCAAAGAGGTTGCCTCTCCGGTGGAGGAGGCAGACAAGGTGCAGCATAGGATTGTCTTGGTGCAGGTGTAGTTGGACGATACATGCTATGGGGAATCCATATCCGACGCTTCTGTGCTGATGGGCCCGAAGATGGGCCAGCGTCACGGCTACGCCTGAGGGATCCCTGGTGTTCCTGAAGACCAGTCTCAACTTGAATAGCCTTGTTCACAAAGGTGGCGAAGTCGGCAAAGTCATGAACGAGCAGTGCTAGCTTGATATTTGGGAGTCCATCACGAAACTTTTCTTGCCTACGAGCATCATTTGCAATGTCTTCTTCAGCATAACATGACAAGTCCAGAAATTCCCGCTGATAAGCACCTACAGTCTTGTTGCCTTGGGTGAGGTTGCGGAACTCGCGCTTCTTCCTATCCATGATTCCCTGAGGAATGAAGCGGGCACGGAAGACAGCTTGGAAATCCAGCCAAGTGATGAGCACTCCAATAGGTAGGGTACGCTTGTGGCTGTCCCACCATTGAGCAGCGGGGCCCTTGAGGAAGAAGGATGCGAAGATGACATAGCTGGTAGGGGCAACACTACCAGACTCCATTTCATATGTGATGGCGCGGAGCCAGTCATCAGCATCAAGGGGTTGAGTTGAGCTGCGGTAGATGGCCGGGTTGAGGTGCATGAAGTCCTGCAGAGTAACTGAGGCTGGCTGTTGGTTCATATTCAGACGAGGAAACTGAGCCATCATTCCTTCCATGAACTGGTGGTTCATCTCAAACTGTTGTATCATTCCGGCAAAGAATTCGGGCGGTGGTGGATCGTTGCCACCACGGCCACGACCAGTGGGTCTAACCATCATGCTAACATGTAACAGGGGTAGTTCAACATGATGGATACCACATAGTAGTCAACACGACAGTGTGTGTACTATTCAAGATGCTATTGTAAGGAATAACTATGGCTTATCCAACTTTGGGGTGAATGTGGTCACGGGATCCTAATGTCAGAGTTAGTAAATTCATTTAACCCGAGTAGAAGAGAGTTCAGAGTCCAAGAGTATAGACGAGGAGTAAAAGATCCTAATACCACCCAATGGCGACGTGGGCCCATAAGATACACAACCATGTTAGTAAATGTTTTTCAGTGACTAGACTCAACTTCGGCCAAGGAGTTGGAAAGGGGGCTACACTACAAAAAAAATACACTTCCGTGATGATACGTGTTTGTCACAGTAGGTCGCATTTTCTGTCATGCATGTACATCCATGACGATTTTATGACAGAATCAAGATAGTCATACCTGTGCTGTCGTAGAAGTGTTCCATGACATTACCAAAATTATCATCACGGAAGTGTCCACTTCCATGACGATAAATTGCGCGTCACAGAAGTGCTTTTGTCAAGGGTGACCGACACGTGGCATCCACCGTAACGGAACGCCATTAAGCTATCGGGTCGGATTTTGGATCCGATAACCCGTTAACAGCCACGACCAATGCCGACTTTCCACGTGTAAAATTCTCATTGGCTAACGGATCCACGCGTCAGCTCTGAGTTGGCACAGGTGTCACTCATCCAATGGTCGAGATGGGCCTATGATATGTTAACACGTGGACCGGCCCAAAAGTGGCCCACAAAGTTTAAATGGGCCGGCCCAATCGAAGGCCCATAAGATTTAGCGGACCATAATGGGCCAGCCCAGCTAAAGGCCCACAAAATTTAGCGGACCATAATGGGCCAGCCCAGCTAAAGCCCACACGATTTTGCAGACCATAATGGGCTGGCCCAGCTAAAGGCCCACAAGATTTTGCGAACCACAATGGGCCGGCCCAGCTAAAGGCCCACAAGATTTTGCAGACCATAATGGGCCGGCCCAGCTAAAGGCCCAACATTCTCTATCATATCGGCCCGTCAACGGCCTGTCCTAAACTTGTCATCAACGCGGCCCATGGTCACTTCTGGCCCGTTAACAGTCTGCTAAGTAATTGGGCCGAATTATGGCCAGGTGTATTTCCGGCCTATTAAAGGTCCAGATTCATTTGGGCCCATTTACAGGCCATCAAAACTTTCGGCCCATAAACGACCGTGAATGATTTGGGTCATATTCGGCCATGTGTGACATTTGGCCTATTAGAGGCCCACTATAGATTTGGGCCACTTTCGTCCTGTTGTCATTTTCGGCCTGTTAACGCCGAACGTAAACCATGGGCCATATGTGGCCCAACGTCATATCGGACCCATTAATGGCCCATATAAAAATGACGATAATCTAGCCCGACCGAAGTTCCGGCCTGTTAAAGGCCCGTGTATTAGGTCGGCACATTTACGGCCCGTCCGAATTTCGGCCTATCAAAGATCCACATCGTAAATGGGCCACCATTTCGGCCTGCTAAGTCCAGTGGGTTATTTGGCACAATCAGGGCCCAATCTCACTTTCAGTCTATTAAAGGCCCATGTTTTTTATGGGCTCGAGATATTTACACCTGTAAACAACCTATTTTGCTGAGGGCCCAAATTATGTTTAGGCCTGTTAAAGGCCCACTATGGGCACAGGCCTACCAGAAAAATATGAAAGCTTATGCTGATTTAGGCCTAGATATTTTTAGTGGGCTACAGGCTCGTAATCGTTTTTAGCCCAATTGGAATGGGCCCGACGAACGTTGGCATGTTGGGCTCCTATGAAGCTTTCGGCTGAATACATTACTAAGATAAACCTACACTATACAAAAATAGCGTCGTAATTACTGCAGGCTGTGGCAGCATCATAAATGTTGTATCACAACAAAATAAATTATAACCATACAACAAAAGGCCTGTTGGCATAAAGTTTACAGTCCTTCCAGATAAAAGCACCATCAGATGTATAGAAGCACATATCATTTGACCTGAGTACTAATGTTTCAGGCTGTAGAATCTGATGGAGCAGAACGATCTCCACCTTTTTTCGCCATTGCTCTTGAACAACGAAGCGAATGTCTGATAGTCTGGTTTCAAAACCATTCATATCTTGACAACATTTCTCAACCACTATTCTTGTTTCCAAAACAACGTCCATTAGGGATTGGACTTGTGTCTAGAGCACAGATATATCACTCTGTCTAGCAGGAAGATTTTGTTCAGTAGGCGATTTGGACGAGGTTACCTTGACAACCAACCCAGAATTACGCAGGAAGGTGCTTTTTGCACTGTTAGTGGAGAGATACTGATGCACTGCAGCAAGACGTGACATTGTGCCTGTAGTAGCCTCGTCACCTTCAGGTGGTTGTGGTTGTTCAATCATTTGTTCCATAGTTTTCTGAAAGTTTGAACTTGTAGATTAGTGTACCAGATAAGTTACTAAGGAGATAAAAACAAACAAAGTAGGTTAAACGTTTATACATAACTTATTTTGGTGAACTACTGAGGGAGTCCCGGACTAGGGGGTGTCCGGATAGCCGAACTACCATCATCGGCCGGACTCCAAGACTATGAATATACAGGATTGAAGACTTCGTCCCGTGTCCGGATGGGACTTTCCTTGGTGTGGAAGACAAGCTTGGCGATACGGATATGTAGATCTCCTATCTTTGTAACCGACTCTGTGTAACCCTAGCCCTCTCTTGTGTCTATATAAACCGGATGGCCTTAGTCCATAGGACGAACAACAATCATACCATAGGCTAGCTTCTAGGGTTTAGCCTCCTTGATCTCGTGGTAGATCTACTCTTGTAACCCACATCATCAATATTAATCAAGCAGGACGTAGGGTTTTACCTCCATCAAGAGGGCCCGAACCTGGGTAAAAACATCGTGTCCCTCGTCTCCCGTTACCATCCGCCTAGACACACAGTTCGGGACCCCCTACCCGAGATCCGCCGGTTTTGACACCGACATTGGTGCTTTCATTGAGAGTTCCTCTGTGTCGTCGCGGTCAGGAAGGATGCCTTCTCCCGTCTTTAAAGACGGTACCGTCGTCAAGAGAGCTTTGGCCGCCGGCCAAACTGTCCGGCTAGGTGGTTTTCTTATGACCGCCTATTCGGCCACCGCTCCGACGATGACCTCTCAGGTCATCAAAAGCG
Source organism: Triticum aestivum (assembly GCF_018294505.1). Classification (NCBI taxonomy): domain Eukaryota; kingdom Viridiplantae; phylum Streptophyta; class Magnoliopsida; order Poales; family Poaceae; genus Triticum; species Triticum aestivum. The sequence continues at coordinate 278,337,732 of NC_057813.1, forward strand.
ATATTCACGTCAGCCCGGAATTCGCCGAGCAGTTAGATCCGATTGAGCTCTCCTTTGTAAACGAGCTCTTGGATCGCATCGCCGCCCTGGGAGTCGCCACAGACTACGATCAGATTGGGCTTAAACCCGATCTGAGAGAGATTAACTCTCCTTAGGCCACCCACCACTTTGTCGTGGTAGAGGAACAATGCGGCAACCCTTCTTCTATGTTGAAAACCAACTATGTCCGGATTCCCGATCCCTCCAAGCCGGATTCCCACGAAGGGACGGACGCTAATCAAATACTGAACTTAGAGTCAGGCATCGGACTAGATTCGTTAGAAAGCATCCAGCAAGTCAAGCTTCCAAATCCGGAAACTTCTTGGCCTTTGAGCCTCAGATTAGGCGGGGTTCCGAACTTGATTCCACCCGCCCACCCAAACATAAGCGATCTATCTCGAGTACGGCAAGAGCCCTATGAAACAGTACATCATTACTGGGCCAGATTCCTCCTGGTTATGAACAGGATAAAGGACTACTGCGAAGAAAGCGTGATTTCAATTTTCTGCAACAATTGCATGGACAAGGGAATCATGAACGCCATAAGTCGTCGCGAAGTTACACGCTTCATCGACCTAGCGACTATCGTACAAAAATACTGTGCGGTAGAGAGTGCCAGGAACACCGAAACTAGGTTTTGGGACAGTCCGGCCTTGACCACAACCCTAGTCCGAAGTAAAAGGGTGCGCCATACTCAAGCACCTGGGTTAAAACCCAAAAAGCAAAGACCCCCTAAAGGGCATGGAACCATACTGGAGAGCTGGCTCAACGGACCTTGCAAAATCCACAGTACGGAGGGCGCCACCCCAACACACAGCCTTCGAGCATGTTGGATACTACGGCAGGTGGCCAAAAGTGGCGAAGGCTTTTTAGCCCCGGGCAAACAGCCCAGCAGTACCGGTACGGTATTAACAGTCTTCGAGACTTTCGCATCAAATAACATGCGAAAACGAACAATCCGCGGCCTCGCCGAAGTCTACCAAGTAGCAACAGCAAATCCATGGAGTGACACGGCTATCACCTTCAACGCCAGCGACGAACCTAAATTCCGAACAGCTAGAGCACCGGCCGCATTGGTCCTCAGTCCGATAGTGGACGGCTTTCGCCTTACCAAGGTACTCATGGATGGCGGCAGCGGATTAAACCTCATATACGAGGAAACCCTTCAAAAAATGGATATTGACTGGAGCCGCATCGAGCGAAGCAGCACAACCTTCAGAGGGATAATCCCTAGTCGAGAAGTACGCTGCACAGGAAAAATCACACTAGATGTAGTGTTCGGCTCACCGGACAATTACAGGTCCGAGGAGGTCACGTTCCAAGTGGCCCCATTCGGCAGCGGATATCACGCTTTGTTAGGGCGAGAGGCATTCACAATCTTCCAAGCCATACCCCACTATGGGTACATGAAGCTCAAAATGCCCGGACCCAATGGGATAATCACTCTTGCCAGCGATCCAGATACAGCACTCCGCGTTGAAAATAAGACAGCCGCACTGGCCCTAGAGGCATTGTCCGAAGCCCTAGCGGCAGAGGAACTAACTACGCTGCGCTCCACGGTGGATAGGGACGATGTGATACTCGATAAGAGGTCCAAGTCCACCTCTTTTAAACCAGCAGACGAAATAGTCAAATTTCAGGTCCATCCAACGGACCCACAAAGACGGCCTCCATTGGGGCACAATTAAGTCTTGATGTCGAAGCCGCACTACGAGAATTCCTTCGGGAAAATTGGGACATTTTTGCCTGGCACCCTTCAGACATGCCAGGAATCCCACGCAGGCTGGCAGAGCACAGCCTAAACATCCTAAAAGGATTCAAGCCGGTCAAACAAGCTCTTCGGCGATTTTTCGAACCTAAAAGACACGCAATGGGAGAAGAGCTAGCCAAACTCTTAGAAGCCGGATTCATCAGAGATATAAAACATCCGGACTGGCTAGCCAATCTAGTAATGGTACCAAAAAAGGACAAATCCTGGCGCCTCTACGTCGATTTTAAAGACCTTAACAAGGCCTGTCCAAAGGACCCTTTCCCCCTCCCTCGCATCAACCAAATCATCGATGCTACCGCAGGGCACGATTCATTGTGCTTCCTCGACGCATACTCCGGATACCATCAAATCAAGATGGCGGAGGAAGACCAGGCCGCAACGGCATTCATTACTCCATATGGGCCATTCTGCTTCAACACAATGCCCTTCGGACTCAAAAACGCCGGCGCAACATATCAGCGCATGATTCAAACATGTCTGGCTACCCAGATAGGCAAAACAGTAGAGGCATACGTAGACGATGTGGTCGTCAAGACCAAACACGTCGAAACTCTAGTAGAAGACTTGAGGGTGACATTCGACAACCTCCGAGCATATGCCATTAAGCTCAATCCAGAAAAATGCGTCTTCGGCGTACCAGCCGGAAAGCTCTTGGGCTTCATCATATCCGGTAGAGGAATTGAAGCAAACCCGGCCAAAATCCGAGCTCTGTCACAATTGGATATTCCAAAAGACCTCAAGCAAATACAAAAACTAACCGGATGCGTAGCGGCCTTAAGCCGCTTCATCTTCCGTTTGGGAGAAAAGGCTCTGCCCCTCTACCGCCTCCTCCGGCGCACCGAACATTTCGAATGGACGGATGCTGCCACAGCCGGACTCGAAGAAATAAAGGCCATACTGGCAACAAATCCGGTCCTGGCCGCGCCCAACCTGGGCGAACCTATGTTATTATATATCGCAGCAACACATCAAGTTGTCGGCGCGGTACTCGTCGTTGAGCGAGAGACAGAAGGGCACAGATTCCCTCTTCAAAAACCAGTGTACTACGTATCCACTGTTCTAACTCCATGCAAGTCCTGGTACCCACATTATCAAAAGATAGCATATGCGGTGTTCATGGCATCCCGGAAGCTGCGACACTACTTTCAAGAGTGTTCCATAACGGTGGCCTCCGAAGTACCTCTCAATGATATTATAAACAATCACGACGCAACGGGCAGGATTGCAAAATGGGCTATTGAGCTCTTACCATTTGACATAACCTATAAACCACGGCGAGCTATAAAATCGCAGGTTCTGGCCGACTTCGTCGCCGAATGGACCAAAGCCGAACTCCCTAAAGAGTACGGTGCATACTCCAATTGGATCATGCATTTCGACGGATCCAAAATGTTGGCTGGCTTGGGGGCTGGCGTCGTCCTGACGTCCCCAACTGGAGACACAATCCAATACGTACTTCAAATAATGTACATGGACTCCAATAACGCAGCCGAATACGAGGCCTTTCTACATGGCCTCCGGATGGCAATCTCCATGGGCATTCAACGCCTAGAGGTGTGCGAGGATTCAAACCTCGCAATATCCCAAGTAAATGGAGACTTTGATGCCAAAGATCCAAAAATGGCAGCTTACCGCAACGCCGTCCTAAAAATATCAGCTTGGTTCGAAGGACTCAAATTCCACCATGTAGCCCGGGATAATAACTAGGCAGCAGACGTGTTAGCACGCATCGGCGCGAAAAGAGACGCCGTCCCTCCAAACATCTTCCTGGAACGGCTCTTCAAGCCATCCGTGTTATGGGAAGAGGAGTCCGGAAATAACAATCCGGAGCCAGCTGCATCACCTAACTCAGACCATTCTGACACAATCGGCGGCTCAGCCAACGAAATAACACCTTCAGCTCACGAAATAATGGCAGTAATTGCCCCGTGGACAGAACCATTCCTAGCCTACTTAATTCGGCAGGAACTTCCCGAAGACCAAAATGAGGCCCGCTGCATAGTTCGGCGATCTAAAGCCTACAAGGTCCATGAGGGAGAACTTTATAAGAAAAGCACAACCGGAGTCCTTCAAAGGTGTATCTCCGAAGAGGAGGGGCGGAATCTCCTGGCTGAAATTCACGCCGGACTCGGTGGGCACCACGCTGCAGCCCGGGCACTCGTAGGCAAGGCCTTCCGTACAGGATTTTATTGGCCGACAGCCCGGGCAGATGCTCAGGACTTAGTCCAACGATGCGTCGGTTGCCAGCTCTTTGCTAATCAGAGCCACATGCCACCCACCGCCCTCAAAACTATACCCATTACCTGGCCGTTCGCGGTCTGGGGGCTTGACATGGTTGGACCCCTTAAAGGGGGAACCCACAAGCACAAATACTTATTGGTCATGGTGGACAAATTCACCAAATGGATTGAGGCCAAGCCGGTTAAAACGGCAGAATCCGGACCGGTGATAGACTTCCTATCCGGGGTAGTACACCGTTTTGGCGTCCCCCACAGCATCATCACTGATAATGGCACGAACTTCACTGCCGACGAGGTTAAACTCTGGTGCAAAAACATGGGCATCAAGCTCGATTACGCTTCAGTCTATCACCCCCAAACTAACGGTCAAGTCGAGCGAGCAAATGGTCGAATCATGAGCGGCATCAAACCCAGACTAGTGTGGTCCCTCAAGGAATCTAACACGCACTGGGTAGAGGAGCTCGACTCCGTACTTTGGGGGCTGCGGACCACGCCAAACCGAACTACTGGATTCACGCCATTTTTCATGGTGTATGGCGCAGTGGCAGTTCTGCCTTGCGATATACTCCCTCCGTTCCTTTATATAAGGTGTATTTGTTTTTTGATAAAATTCCACAATGCAAGGTGCATTTGTTCTAATTCCTTGTAATTCCGATCTTGGCCCTCCAGAGAAAGGAAAGTATCTCTTCCCTGATTGCATGTATCTCTCCTTGTAGAGAAACAAAAGGAAACTATCTCTCTCCTAATTGTGTGTATCTCTTCTTTTCCTACCCTAAATGATTTATTGCCGCTAATCTATGACTTAGACAAGGGTAATTTCGTCCTAAATAGTACATAATTATGTGCCTTGGTTAACGTGCTGAAAATAATACACCTTAGATATTGGAATGGAGGGAGTAATTCATGACTCACCTCGTGTGCGCATGTACGAGAGAAGCCGAGTTGGATCGGCGGGACAGTTTGGACGCCTTAGAGGAGGAGCGGGACGTGGCAAAGGCTCGTTCCGCATTCTATCAGCAGCAGGCTCGAAGATATCAAAGCAGAGAAGTACGGGCCAAAACTTACAATGTCGGTGAACTCGTTCTACGCCTGCCGGACAAGAAAAAGGACAAACTTAAGCCCAAGTGGGAAGGTCCCTTCATCATTGACCAAGTCCTGACCGGCGGAGCATACCGTCTACGTAAAGCATCTGACAACCGACTCAAGCTGAACCCATGGAACGCAGCCCATCTCCGAAGATTCTACGCCTAAACACCGGACTCAGAGTTTGTCTCACCCCCCCGTCCACCTTTTTATATTTTTTACTGTCTCTTGTCCCCCTCCTTCTTCCCACTTTTTTTCAATACCTTTTATAGGCTGATTTGCGCTTTGTTCGCACACACTTGATGTGCTCCTAGCACTCATTATACCTGGGGGCTTCTTTACCAGAAGCTTATTAGTATGGGCTTCACGCCCACACATGTGTCATACTTCCGCATGTACCTTTTATTCACCATTATATGCATCGATATGACTTAAGTTTTGGCCAAGCTGGGTTGCCTGGCTCCTGTGCTTACCCCTACGTTCCCGATTGTTCGGCTAGGAGGTAAAGGGAGCACCTCTGCGATTGTTACTGCCGGGTCAGCCGGATGTGTACCTCAGACTGGGTGAAGCCGAAAGCTAGCGTTCTTAAGAGAATATTCGGTCGGTGACTTGAAAGATGATTTATTACTTACTTATTTATAAGCCCCCAGATGCTTTTTCTGCTATTTTCGCAGTCCGGCATTGCACCTTAGGGCATGCCTCCCAGGGAAAGGAACCCTTAACGGAACTATTCTCCCTGGAAGATGTTTCTTACTAACCATGTAATATAACATAACTAGTTGGGCACTTGTCTGATAAAGCAATTATGACCCTGACGCCTTGTCTCCATGCATGCCCCGGTTCTTTTATAACCGTACGGGGTATTCAGACACACTCCGGACTGTTGGGTCCCGAGGTTGAAGCGAAACGGTCCGCAAAGACAAACAATCTACAATCCGGCTAGAAGGCATCTTACATGTCATTTCAAATTACATCGTCAAACCGACTGATTGTACTCCTCCTCAAACCCATCTAATAGGCTGTCTAATTTACAGTCCTGTTGGGAATATTTCGCGGCCAGTTCTACTTGGCCATACATCAAGCTCACAGGGATCTCCTTCCCATCAGGCCCCGCAGGACCGACCTCGGCCATGTGGTTTGGGTCAGCCTTCGGGTAGCGTGTCCTCACCATGGCCCATGCCTCCCTAGCGCCCTGACGGCAGGCCGATATCTTCCACAAACGGAGGCGTCGCCGTGCTCCCTGGAGCTTCTCAGCAAGCTCACTAAGGCCCTCAGGTAGGGAGACGGATGGCCATAAAGCCTGAACGACGCCACTCATTGCCTGCCGAACACGTTCGAACAATTGCACCAGCTCGGGAAGTTGGTCACCTGTTGACCCAGGCATTTCCTCCGCAGGGCGACCTGTGAGCACACCTAAAGACATATTTCTGTCAAACGACTTCCTCGCCGAATTCTTCTTTTCAAAGGAATTTGCTCAAGCACTTACTATAAATGCCGCGATGAAGTCGCTGATTCTCCTTCAAGGAGCCAGACAGCTGGGCCCAAACACCTTTCAGCTCTTCTCCTAGCTGGGTGTGGGCATCTTGGAGCTTGTTTCTCTCCTGCTGCACCTTCATAAGCACCCTCTCGCCAGCCTTTAGCTGACGCAGTAGCTGTTGCTTGTCCGGATCTAGTCCGGCGCCCTCTGCAATATTATTGTCAGATTCACGCCGCACTTTGTTAATTAATTATCTTTTCAAAGTACGTCTTACCAGCGGAGGTCTCTGTAGCTCTCCCTGTGGCGGCCAGTGCGACCTCAAGTTGGGCCTTGCACTCTTGGAGCTCCTGGGACAGATGGGTATTCTTCTCCGTAAGATCCTGCATAAAAAGTGATCCTTAAATCAGTTATTTTAACCATTTTAAGTCTCGGGGGCTACTGGCATATATAACTATTAAAATTACTTACACGTATGTCTTTCACATACTGCTCCGTGGCTCTGGTTAACCCATCTTGAGCGGCACAGAGGTGCGCGTTTCCCGCATCAAAGACATTTAACGCCTCCGGGGAGAAACACGCGTCATGAAGAACTGTCCGGCGACGCCTGTGATTCATGGCGCTCTCCACCTCAGACCGGGTGGCGGACAGCCTGTCAGCATCCTCCGTCAGAGGAGCGTCCGACTCATGACTTGTATTCGCCTCCCCTTCCGGGCCATGCGTTGGAGCATGGTTGGCGGAGGCTTGATTGGCAACCTCTCCGGACACTGTCCGGCGAGCGCTCTTTCTGGAAAAGTTATGAGCATTAATATACCTCCTGGGAATCCTTCCCTTAAAAATAGCGGTGCTCCGTACCGTTGCAGCGACGTTTCAGTTCGCGTCGCACTCCTATTCCGCCTGCTGGGCCGGACTGACCCTTGTTGGCCGGTCGCCGCGGGCTCGACTTCCTGCCGTAAAGGCGCTTCCTGTCGAACACCATTGGTGCACGGTGGTCAGAACTAAGCATTAAAGAAGTAACAGCACCAGGACTTCGGTCGTACTCACCGGGGAAGCCGGACACAAACCGGGGTAGTCAGCCATAATGGCGACTAAATCATTATCTATGCTGAGCTGGTGGTACACCCCGTCGATCAGTTCCACCGCTAAGTCTGAATCCTCTTCGGAGGCCGGATCAAGGGACCTTTCTGGGTCTTCGGGTTGTGGGGCTGGGCTTTTTATGCCCTCCACATCCTGACGCAGTTCCTGTGTCAAAATAATACAATAAGACAATTGCCTTTAAAGGCACGGTTCAGATATGCATGCGACCGCTTACCCAGCTCCGAGGGTTGTTCATGGAAAATCCGTTCAGAGGATTCGTGCGGAGGAAGTCCTCCTTCTCCCCCTTGTACAAGCCGGACAAGATCTTCACCAGATCGTCGGCCGAGCCAGGTCCCTTGCGGCCGTGACAGGTGGCGTCGTCGTCTCCGTTGAAGTCCCACATGGGGTGGCCCCTATATTGGAGCGGCTACACCCCATGCATAATGCATATGGCCATGACTCCGATCATGGTTAATCCGGAATGGGCTAGCAGCCGTATCCGGCCCATCAAGTAATGGACGCTGCTATCATCTTCTCGTCGAGGGCTCCATGGGCGCCATCTTAGGCGTTTCTTCAGGGGAGCGTTGCTGAACTCCGGAAGGCCGATCCGGACTGGATCCGGCAGCGAAGCGTCCTCCATATAAAACCACTCCGAAGGCCAATCTTCGGACGCCTTCTTCGGGGTCCCGGACAGGTATCCGGTCCCGGCGATGCGCCATATTTCGGCTCCGCCCACTTGATATATCGACCTCTCGTGAGAGCGGGGTACGAGGCAAAACAGCCTCTTCCACAGCGCAAAATGGGGCTCAATGCCCAAGAACAGCTCACACAGAGCTACGAAGCCCGCAATGTGAAAAATGGAGGCAGGTGTAAGGTGATGAAGCTGGAGTCCATAGAACTCCAGGAGCCCCCGGAGAAACGGATGTATAGGAAATCCGAGTCCCCTTATTAAGTAGGAGACGAAACACACCCGCTCTCCTTTGGAGGGATTGGGGGCGCTCTCCGCCTGCTTCCCACCTTTGTAGGTGGCCAGTCCGGCTCGAACCGGAACCATGAAGGCCGGGGGAAGATATCCCTCTGCTTGGAGCGTCACTAACTCGCTGTGCGGGACTGAGCATCTCCTCCATTCTCCTGGCTTAGGGCTGGGAGCGCGAGAAGAGGAGCCGCGTTGACTGTCCATGTTGGAATGGGTTTGGTGTCAGATGCGCCTCGATGAGTGCTTGCGGAAGGAGGATGATGTGATTTGGATCTGGATCCTCGCCTCTCTTATAGGCAGCTTATTTGCGCAGTTAGGGGGTAAAACATAAAAACACCCTGGCTTTTCGCATTCGTGCGACGCGTGGAAGAAGACCATTATTGGACGCGGAAGCCAAGGAGCGCAGCATTTATGAAGCAACCAGACACTATCTGGCAAACACATGGAGCATGAAGAAGAACCCGCCTTGCAAACGCCGAAGACAACATACGCGTCGGATTCGTCGTTATTGAAGCCTGGTTCAGGGGCTACTGAGGGAGTCCCGGACTAGGGGGTGTCCGGATAGCCGAACTACCATCATCGGCCGGACTCCAAGACTATGAAGATACAAGATTGAAGACTTCGTCCCGTGTCCAGATGGGACTTTCCTTGGCGTGGAAGGCAAGCTTGGCGATACGGATATGTAGATCTCCTACCTTTGTAATCGACTCTGTGTAACCCTAGCCCTCTCCGGTGTCTATATAAACCGGATGGCCTTAGTCCATAGGACAAACAACAATCATACCATAGGCTAGCTTCTAGGGTTTAGCCTCCTTGATCTCGTGGTAGATCTACTCTTGTAACCCACATCATCAATATTAATCAAAGCGGAGTAGGGTTTTTACCGTCCATCGAGAGCCCGAACCTGCGGGTAAAACATCGTGTCCCTTGTCTCCTGGTACCATCCGCCTAGACGCAAGGGGTTTTTTCAAAAGGGGGGGGGGGGGGGACCCCCTACCCGAGATCCGCGGTTTTTACCCCGACAGTTACCTTGCAACACCCAGATTACGCAGTGAGGGCTTTTTTGCACTGTTAGTGGAGAGGATACTGACGCACATACAGCAAGAGGTGACATTGTGCCTGTAGCTAGCCTCAACACCTTCAGGTGGTTTGTGGCCTGTTCAATCATTGTTCCATAGCTTCCTGAAAGTTGAACTTGTAGATTAGTGCTACCAAATAAGTAATAATTGAGGACAAAAACAACAAAGTAGGTTTAAACGTTTATACAATAACTTATTTTTGGTGAACTACAGTAATACATTAGCATGTATTGTAGTTGCCACTACATAATAAAATCACTTTCGAAATATGTCCATGTAGCATGCTATTGTATTGTCTATTCATCACATCGTTGACATCTAAGGATAAAGAGACATGGTTTAAGTTAGGATGAACATACGTATGACATCATTCATATCATGGGCAAACAGATATAAAACAAACAGGCTATTTTAATCATTGTGTGTGCACGTGAAACCATAACAACTAGATTACAGATCAATACCAAAAGAATATCCTTCATCTCTTTTAAACCATGTAAGGTGAAATGATACGTTAAGACAACTGTGAATAAAAGTGAATGGAGTAACTGACATTGGCTGCAAACCAAGTACTTAAATGAACACATTGCAGTACCAATCAGTTCAAGGCAGGAGGAGTAAGGACTTACAACAGCGGCTTGAACTGGTGTGCTCATGCCCTTCATCTTGCTGGTGTGGCAATCCTTGAAGATTTGCACTGCATTCAGTTCAGGTTCTTTTTGGTCCGCACGGGCTTTCCTCTGTATTTGGAACAAGTCAATATAGATACGATAATATGGCACACAAAAAAGGAGGAAGTAGCAGCTATTTACAAGAGCCTCGTAGTGTGCAATATAGCTACGAGATCCTGTTGTCTGTTGGAATTTCACTTTAGAATGGTTGGTTTTGTTCTTCAAACAGTTAGCCTAGAACAAGATACACTTGTAAGGCACATACATAAATACAAGTTCAATATGTGGTCTGATCAAATACATATAGCCTACCTGATACTTTGGATCAGACCAGTGTTTTACGAGGGCTGTCCAGTCTTCATCTGTAATATATTCCACTGGAGATGTTTGGGCGATTTCATTGTTAGCCTTGCCTTCAAAGTGAGATTTTCTAAGGTGGTACCGATACTGTCGCAGAGCAGACTGAAAAACATGAGTGCATGCTTGTTTAGTTGCATCATCTTTCGGATCCAACTTGAACCTCATCTGTTGAAAAAAGAATGTGAGTCTTATTAGGAGGAAGCTAGAAAGTATGGGACAGAGCAAGACAATATTACTAATTGCGATGAATAACATTACTTACGGATAAATGGTCAAGGAAGGTGTTAAACTGGGTATTGTCTTTCTCATTCCTGTACTGGATCCACGTTGGGAGGATACGTGCATGACACCTAACGGCAACGGCTGCCTCTGATACTAACTTGGCTGACTCTGTAGCATCACGTGGCCTTTTTAAACCTACCTCAAAATGGATCTCCATTCTTCCTCCTTTAGATTTTGTTAATCTGTCAAGCATTATCCCTGATGTCTGTTTCCGCTTGCGCCGTGGTGCTAGTTCAACAACGAATATGGAAAGTGTTAGTGTACATCAAACTGTGAGAGTACATATAAAGGAGCATGCAACTGCAACTTGACTCGGTCAGGTACCGTCTTGGTGTTGATGCTCATGAGGTTCATCTGATCTTGCCAAGTCCTGTTGTGTCAGCAGTGCTTCGGAAGTAGTGTTAGGTGTGAAGGCAGCTTGGGAACTGGCCAGTTCCGGAGCAAACGAACGAGTAACTGGTTGAGATGCTGGTACAGTTGAAGCGGATGCTGCAGCTGGTGGAGCAGGTGATACTGTGTTTGTAGATTTAGCCGGTGGACTTGGACCTTCTACTGCACTATAAGTACCAGCAGAATCTCGATGGCAGAACCTTTTCCGTTTCACCCGATGAGTAACAGCACTCCCTACTATATTATTTTCCTTGCTCTTTTTTGACTTTGCCATGTCAAGCTGTACCCACAACACAAAAGAATAAAATCACTCTTCAGAACTCATTGATGCATGATACAGACAAGCAATACTTTGATGTAAGACAACCGTATGAGGATGGAATATGTAAGAAAAACAGGACAGCATGACATATTCACAGCTACGATGTGCAAACTAAGCAGAAGGATTTTCAAGAAAATAGAAGTAATGCAAGCTAGACACCATATGAAAGATGCAACCAATATTACTCTGCCAAGTTAAAAGTGTCTTGTCATAAGTGGCAATTCGAAAAATTAGAAGCAGTACAACGTAGAAATCAATGCAAGATGCAACCACTATCAAACTGCCATGTTAAAAGCGTCCAATCATGAGTGACTGATGCGGGATACACAACACAGTACTTTGATGTAAGAACATGGTATGATAGATAGATGCAGTGTATTCTAGACACAGAAAGCCATGTCATATGCACATGTATAACGTATAAACTCAGCAGGTGCAATTTAATCAAAATAGAAGAAATACAGGCTAGACAACATATGCAACATGAAACCAATTATCACACTGTCAACTTAGAGCAAGCACCTGCGATGGTGGAGTACGGGAGATGAACTCATCATGTAGACTTGGGACTTCAACTTCATTAGCAGTAGCAGTGGCAAATCTAGAGAGTCTCTGTTTGCGTCGGTGCGGAGGACCACCAACATCCCCTAACTTACTCTTTTCCTTCCTATTTTCTGATATTGCCTTATGAAGTCAAAACCACAAGAAGATGAATAAAATTAGCTCTGCATAACTGGTTGATGCATGATACAGACGAACACTACTTTGATGTAAGGCAAGCGCAGGATAGGAGGATGGAATATATACAAAAAAGACAGCATTTCATATTCACACGTACGATAGGAGGATGGAATATGTATGAAAAAACAGTAAGCGGAAGGCATTTCAACAAAATTAGAAGAAATGAAAGCTAGGCACCATATGAACATGCAACCAATATCACTCTATCAGGTAAAAAGTGTCTCGTCGTAAGTGCCATTTCAAGAAATTAGAAGCAGTACAAGCTAGAAGACAATGCAAGATGCAACCTACATCACAGTCCCAAGTTAAATGTGTCTTATGGGTAAGTGATCGTTGCAGGTATAAGTTGTAAGCTACGCAGATGCAATTCAACATAATCAGAAGCAATACAAACTAGACATCATACGGAAAACGCAACCACATATAACAGTTCCAAGTAAGAGCAAGCACCTGTGATGGTGGAGTAGGGGAGATGTGCTCATCATGTACACGTATGTTCTAGAAACAGGAACACGTGTCATATTCACAGGCATTATGTGTAAAGTAAGCAGATGCAATTCAAGTTAGAAGCAATACAAGCTAGACATCATACGCAACATGCAACCACATATAATAGTGTCAAGTTAGAGCAAGCACCTGTGATGGTGGAGTAGGGGAGATGTGCTCATCATCTACACAGCTACGTTGACTGTCCAGCCTTGTGTTGTCTTGCGAATCTTGTTGGGAGGATGGCGGAGTAGAATCTGTAGAGACCCCCTGTTTGAGTTGCTCCGAAGGACCACCATCATCCACTGTCGGACTAATTTCCTTCAGCTGTAATGATTTTGCATTGTGAAGTCAAACCGATAAGAAAAAGGAATAAAATTCGCTCTTCAGAACTCATTCATGCATGATACTGACGAACACTACTCGGATGAAAGGCAAACACATGATGCGAGGATGGAATATGTATGAAAAACAGGATGGTGTGACATATTCACACCTATGATGTGGTAACTAAGCAGAAGGCATTTCAACAAATTAGAAGCACTGCAAGCTAGACACCATATGAAAGATGCAACCAATATCACTCTGCCAAGTTCAAACTGTATGGCGTTTCAACAAATTAGAAGCAGTACATGCTAGAAATCATATGCAAGACACAACCAATATCACAGTGGCGACTTAAAGGTGCCTTATCATAAGTGACTGATGCGGGATATGCAAGAATAGTAGTCTGATGTAGAAACAGGAACACATGTCATATTCACAGGCATTATGTGTAAAGTAAGCAGATGCAATTCAACAAAGTTAGAAGCAATACAAGCTAGACATCATACGCAACATGCAACCACATATAATAGTGCCAAGTTAGAGCAAGCACCTGTGATGGTGGAGTAGGGGAGATGTGCTCATCATCTACACAGCTACGTTGACTGTCTAGCCTTGCGTTGTCTTGCGAATCTTGTTGGGAGGATGGCGGAGTAGAATCTGTAGAGAACCTCCGTTTCAGTTGCTCGGAAGGACCACCATCATCCAATGCCTTGCCAATTTCCTTCAGCTTTATTGATTTTGCATTGTGAGGTCATACCGACAAGAAAAAGGAATATCATTCGCTCTTCAGAACTCATTCATGCATGATACTGACGAACACTACTCTGATGAAAGGCAAAGTCATGATACGAGGATGGAATATGTACGAAAAAATGGACGGCTTGACATATTCACACCTATGATGTGGTAACTAAGCAGAAGGCACTTCAACAAATTAGAAACACTGCAAGACACCATATGGAAGGTGCAATCAATATCACTCTGCCAAGTTAAAACTGTCTCGTCATAGGTGGCGTTCATCAAACTAGAAGCAATACATGCTAGAAATCATATTCAAGACGCAAACCAATATCACACTGCCAACTTAAAGGTGTCCCATCATAAGTGACTGATGCAGGATACACAAGAAGAGTAGTTTCATGTAAGAACATGGTGTGATAGACAGATATAGTATGTACCAAAAACAGGAAAGCGTGTCATATTCACATGTATCATGTGTAAGCTAAGCAGATGCAGTTTACACTAATTAGGAGCAATACGAGCTAGACACCATATGCAACATGCAACCAGATATCACACTGCCAAGTTAGAGCAAGCACCTTGGATGGTGGAGTAGGGGAGCGGAGACTTGGACCTTGTAATGCACTATCAGTACAAGGAGAATCGGTACAGATGCTCCGTTTACGTTGCTGCAGAGGACCACCATCATCGCCTTCCTTACTCTTTTCCTTCCTCTTTCTTGATTTTGCCTTGTCAAGTCAAACCCACAAGAAAAAGGAATAAAATTTGCTCTTCAGAACTCATTGATGCATGATACTGACGAACACTACTTTCATGTAAGGCAGCCGCATGATAGGAGGATGGAATATGTATGAAAAACAGGACGGCGTGACATATTGACATGTATGATGTATAAAGTGTAAACTAAGCACAAGGTGCTTGAACTTGTTAGAATCGATGCAAGCTAGAAACCATATGAAAGATGAAACCAATATCACTCTGCCAAATTAAAAGGGTGCCCTAACAAATGTATTTGACCAAATTAGAAGCAATACATGGCAACAGGCTAGAAATAATATGCAATATGCAACGAATAAAGGTGACTCATCGTAAGTGATTGATGCAGGATACAGAAGAGAGGTAGTTTCATGTAAGAACAAGGTTAACACATAGATGTAGTGTGTACCAAAAATAGGAAGGCATGTCATATTCACAGGTATAGTGTGTAAACTAAGCAGATGCAATTTACCCTAATTAGAAGCATTACAAGCTAGACACCGTATGCAACATGCAACCACATATCACACTGCGAAGTTAGAGCAAGCACCTGTGATGGTGGTGTAGGGGAAGTGCGGTCTTCAGGTACAGAGCTACGTTCAATATCTTCATTTAGGCTTGCTGTTTCTTGAGAATCATGTGGAGAGGATGAAATTGCATTCTTTATAAGAGTATTGCGTCTCATATTAACCCACGCGCGTGACTGTCTCATCATAAGCGATAGATGCAGGATACACAAGAACAGTAGTTTGATGTAAGAACATGGTGTGATAGGCAGATGTAGTATGTACCAAAAACAGGAAGGCGTGTCATATTCACATGTATAATGTGTAAGCTAAGGAGATGCAATTTAACAAATTAGGAGCATTGATGAGGGATACACAAGAAAAGTAGTTTGATGTAAGAACATGGTTAATAGAAAGACGTAGTATGTACCAAAAACAGGAAGGCATGTCATATTCACAGGTATAATGTGTTAACTAAGCAGATGCAATTTACCCTAATTAGAAGCATTAC
This sequence comes from Triticum aestivum, assembly GCF_018294505.1. Classification (NCBI taxonomy): domain Eukaryota; kingdom Viridiplantae; phylum Streptophyta; class Magnoliopsida; order Poales; family Poaceae; genus Triticum; species Triticum aestivum. Next base: position 278,353,564 of record NC_057813.1, read on the forward strand.
AAGGTAGACACCATATGCAACATGCAACCACATATCACACTGCCAAGTAAGAGCAAGCACCTGCGATGGTGGTGTGGGGGAATTGCGGTGATCAACTAGAGAGCTACGTTGACTATCTTCATTTAGCCTTGCTGTTTCTTGAGAATCATGTGGGGAGGATGACACTGCACTCTTTAAACGAGTAGGGCGTCTCACAGTAACCCACTCGGGTGACTGTCTCATCATAAGTGATTGACGAGGGATACAAAAGAGCATTAGTTTGATGTACGAACATGGTTAATAGACATATGTAGTATGTATCAAAAACAGGAAGGCATGTCATTATCAAAGGTATAATGTGTAAAGTAAGCAGATGCAATTTAACCAAATTGGAAGCAATACAAGCTAGACACCATATGCAACATGCAACCACATTTGACAGCGCGAAGTTAAAGCAAGCACCTGGGATGGTTGTGTGTGGCAATTGAGATCATCAACTGCAGAGCTACGTTTACTGTCTCCAACTGCTGACACTGCACCCATTAGAGCGCTGAAACGCTTAGTGCTTATCTTCGAATTACACTGGAGCGACTTCTGTCTTTTCTTTTCTGCATTCATCAACACTGCGTCAGAGTCTGAAATACCCATGCATAAAAAAACAATAGTGTGAGTATGGGTGAAGTGTGTGCACAATTAGTACAGTGTAAAGGTAGCAGATAGCAGGTCGGTGAGAAATAAATGACGGGAGACATATGATAGCTCTACAACATGCATGGCACACTAAATTACTACAGGATTCTATGAAAATAACAGTCGACTGAAAGCAAATAGGTCAGTCCATTTTTTCTGCACCGTCCGATGTACAAAGAACGGGCAGATCGCCTTCATCTACCTCCAGCCAGTCAGTGTTGACGATCTTCCTCGAAACGCCAGCGACCACCGGCCCAGTATTCCTCCCCTGCCTGCGCCCTCCCCTCGACCTCACCGCACCGCCGTGCTTGGCACCGCCCCCCGGCCATCCATTCAAGCCCCACCGACCTCCAGATCGGGCGCAAGCAGCTCCTGCACCCCACACCCCTATGATAGACACTGATGCGTCGCTTCCCCGAGGAACAGGCGGACGAGGTGCTCCGCGCACCTAAGCGGGTGCTGCTTCTTTTAATTGCGGTTCGACTGACCCTGAATTGAAATCCAGGCGGGCTACTAACCTCTAGCAAAGGTGAAATAGTAAAAGGGAGGAAACCTTGTGCATTTAGTATCACGAAGAAGATGCAGTAAGAAGCGTTCAACTAGTTTCTTTCGTGGGATGAATACGGTGTGAGCGGAGACGTAAAATTTGCACGAATAAGGGAAGATGAGTACCTCTTTCTGCTGGCAGTGCTGTGTCCTCCTTCCGTTTTTCTGACGATCTTCTTGTTGTTCGCCGGAAACCAGAAGTTGTGGAGGACGGTGCAGCCTTGGACGAACCCATGGCCAAGTTGTTGAGTGTGGTGCGGTGGCTGTCTGTCGGCGGCGGGGAAGCAGATCCGAGGCGGCGAACGATGACGTAGCAGGAACAGCTCCGGTGCAGTGGACGGTTGCGACAGTGGAGCCACAGTAGTGAGGCGCAGGACGGCATGGTCGGAGTGGTTCTGGTACGGCGCACGTCGGTGTTGGCATCATGGAGGCAGCTCTGCCTCGGCTTCAGTTGCTAAGTCCTTGTGGGCGTTGAGGTTGCGGTTGCGTTGGACGACGACATCGGGGTACCGGCTCCGGTGTGATGGAGGAGGGCGGTGGTGGATTGGCCGCTATGGGGTGGAGGACGGAGGAGGCTGGGGTTTCACGACTGCTGGAGAGGGCGTTTTCGCGCCCATGGAGTATGAATGGGGAAACGGCGGGAGGCAGGGAACTAAGGGGGAACTATGTTTTGGTTTGAGACGCGCTTGTTTGAAATTTGGGAAAAGTTACAAACTTTGCCCCCATCTAAAATTTTGGACATATTGCGGGTTGGGGGTAGGACAGTCATGTCAGGTGTCCCAAATGTGGGCGGGATAGATTTCGGCCAAGAGCGCATGGGTGTTTAGGCGCCCACGGCGTATGAATGCTTCTCGGAGGCGATTGAGACTGGCATCTTGGTGAAGTTACAAACCTACCACGGTTTAGACCTTTGGACATCGGGCTGATAGGCTACACGGGCCAGAGTCAGGACAGTAATTTCCTACCACCAAACATTAGTCTAGCGCGGTTTCAGGTGACCAGAGGCCTATTTGGCGCTTCGTTCAATATTTGGGAGCAGAAGCATTAACGTTTTTGGTTCTCTTGAATTGAACTTTCAGGATTTGTCAAACTTCACAAATCTTTATTCTTGAAAATCCTAAAGCTACGATTATTTTGGCAGAGTGAATATACATTGTACACGAGTATTATTAAAAAAATATGCAACTTACCTCAGTTCATGCATGGTTCCAGATATAATATCCTTGGTTGCAAAAAAAGTTAGATATGCGTATGAATATATATAGCATGTTCAAACTCACAACAAAGATTGATGCCCCTTTTACATCTTATTTACAAATGCCATTATCTCGGGTGCAAATAGATGAATGCACTTCCTATGAATTCGAATCTTTGAAACCCCCTTTATGTTGAATTCGACATGTATTCTATTTCGTAGCTAGCAATTTGGAATGTATCCATGCAAGTGACAAATGTATAAAGTGCTTCACACTAACAACATGGAGTGCACTAATTAATGGTTATATATGAATTGCAAAAGCATCCATTGCCTGTATTTCAAACCGCTCTCACTCTATGGATCGATAATATAAAATAAACACATGCACATGCTAGAATTCAATAGATTATGGGTGTCTGATAGACCGATTTTCGTCCATACGCAATTTGCAAAATTCATGATCTCATCCAAAAATAATAATGCCATTCATATTTTAATTTAATGCGTAGAACCGCCTTTTACACGTAGATGCACTATGCCTCGCCCCGTTCTCACAAACGCGTTATATATCTCTATCTAACGCATAAGTGCACACACTTTATATGCATCGGCATTTCTCTTTCACACATGCTCACAATCTCTCTCAGGGCGTCGGGGTGTCTCACGCACATGCTCTCTCTGTTTCTCTCTCTCTCTCTTTCTGACTACTATGTACCACTCTTTTCACTAATCTCAGTTGGAAAACACTATTTCTCTCACATGCATATATACACATGCACGGTCTCTACTAGCCCTTTATACGCACATATATGTGCCTCCGTGTCTCCCGCACGCACATTATCTTTAGGCCTCTCTCGCACACATTGCCCCCCCCGACACACCTCTCTCTTAGTAGTTGGCAGATATGATTTCATCATGTCATTCGGTAGGATATCCCTGGCTGTTAGGCTGGATGGTAATACGAGGCAAAGTTTTACCCTAGTTCGGATCGGACCCTTGCAGTTGAAGAAAGAGCCTACTCCTGGTACTGTATATTAGTGATAGGGGTGTGTACAAAGTACACGTGAATACCAGGCATTGTGCGTGTGTGTATACTATCGACGAACTAGCCCCCAAGCTTGTATAACATACTAAGGGCCTAGGGTTACAAATCATATATAGTCGGCTTATCACTAGTGGGGATAGAGTCCTCCGCGACTCTGGTAGCTTCGTGTTGTATGCCGAGTCCTCCACATGGGTCTTCGTATAACACGTCTCGGTCCAACCTATATGTGGCGCAGGATGGAACCGACCCATGAGTCTTCATGTTGACCCACCACAACTAGAAATGATGTGCCCACCACACCACACACGCAATCGGCCACTAAGAAAATAAGCATATACAATAGTACAACGGTATCTAGCTCACGATACGTCTCCATATTTTGTTGATGACACTGACGGACTTTGCATTTGATGCGTGCTCCGTATTTTGTTGACGACACTTACGGTCATTGTATTTGAAGCGAAAGCACGATATGGTCACTGGACTTCAGAATAAGCTCATCACGGTCACCACATACATTTTGTCGTGCTAACCAACATGTGGTTGGATGGTTAGGAGGACAGTGGTTTCTCGAGCCCACCAAGGTTAAAGTCCCGGTGCTCGCATTTATCTTGTGTTAATTTTAGTATTTTCCGGTGATGTATGTTCAGTGGGAGGAGACGTTCCACTCGACTACGAGGCACCTATGGTGACTTCGTAAAATCTCAAGATTATATATGCTGGCCCACTCTCTCGAAGGTGCTCATAGGGGTAGGGTTCGCATGTGTGCGCTTATAGCGGTTAGTGCTTGCGCGTATATATGAGCCCTTGCGTATGTACCGTGTTAAACAAATACATGTCATGATTATATGGTCACTGGCTTACCCGTACAACTCCATATTTTGTTGATGACACAATCAATTGACCAGTCAAACGTTCCATGCGATGCAACTAGTGTTGCACCATCGGGGCGCGTAACCATGGGGCCCACCTGTCAGCCCGTATATGAAAGAAAGAAATGGTAGTTTGAGTCTGTACTGTGTTAATAAAATAGGAGTACCTTTTAGGGTGATCATACAGTCAGTGGCTCACCATACAGCTCCGTAATTTGTTGATAACACGATCAATTGACCAGTCAAACGGTCCACATTCAGCAGCACACATTACCATAGGGCCCACCCGCCAGCGCGTATATGAAGGACATAAATGGTAATAAATTAGTGGTCAGTGGGTATTCAAAGTCGTGAGACCTCTGGTTGGCAGTCACCGGCGGTTGGGGGGCATTCATTGGGCGGTGGGGTGGGGATCGCCGGAGAAAAAGCTCGGTGCGGGGGGGGGGGGGCTAGAGGGATGGCCGGTGCGGCGGCGGACCGGCGGTGGGGAGCGGTTTCGGGGAGGGCGAGCCGGCTGCGGGCGGCGAGGGCTGGCGGTTCGGCCGGTGGTTGCTGGCGGCTTAGGGGGAGTGGAGTTTGATGATAAACTGGAGGCCCTTGATTTCGTATCAACCGGCTAGAAAATCTAATGACCAGAGATGAAAAAGTCAGTCGACTGATGTGTAGCCTCGCCCCGCACGTACACATGCACGCACGTAAGACACGCACGCATGTAGGCGTGCAACACTGACACGTACACATAACATACACACGCACGCATGCTGGTGTGCAACACTGACACGTACACATGCACTCAGAACACACGCACGTATGCACCCATGCATGCAACACTGAAACGTACCCTTGCACGCACGCAACACTCGCACGCCTGCATGCACACAGCACACAACGCAAGACACATGCTCAACCTATACGTGCATGCACCCTTTGTTAAGGACATGGATTGTTACGGGTATTAATCAATCTTATTTGTGATAAGCAGAACATTGATGTTTGCAGCGGCCTTTATGAATCACAATGTATCAAACGGGCTATCAACATAGTAGGCTTATCTACATGAAAAAGATGACGTCACACTCAATGAACAATCATCGGTTTATGAAATGCCCGCTTCTGACTGCCCTGGCCCACCAAAGGTTCCTCTGCTGTGCGTTGCATGCGTTGGGTCACTGACATGCAGGCCATGCACCCAAAGAGCCCACACGTCAGTGGAAGAACGACACGGTGTCCTAGGTCAGAGTCGAGGGTGCCACTCGCGGCACGCCCGGCTAAACACGCCTCCGTGCCGCATTCAAACGGCTCCATGAAACCCGCCCGTGTGGAAGCTGAGAAACCCACTCTGGACACGCGTCCATTCATGACAGGGCCATCGTTAAATGTAATGCCGGCCGAGCTCCTCCCATCCGCCGTCTATTTAATCTCCTATTTAAACGAGGCCAAACGCCGGCCAAGAATCGCACACCTCCGCCGCTCCCCTATCTCCGCATCCAAGCCAGCTGGGTAGCCCGCCGGATACGAGCTATGCAGCTCGCTGATCCACCTCCCTCCCCTCGCCCGATGGATCCAGTTGCCGCCGCAAGCCGGCGCGCGGTTCAGCAACTCGCCGCTCCAGGCCAGCTCGATGAGGAGCGGCGCACGGGCGTCGTTGCTGCCGTCCACGCTGCCGCCTCATACCGCGTCCCCTTTTTTTGTCACCGAGACTCCCATGCCGGTGGCCGCGCCATGCAAGCAGCGATAGAAGTCGGGTGCGCGGAGAGCGACAAGTCGGTGGCCAGCGCCTCCGCGTCCACCGCCATCATCAAGGAGAAGTAGAACACGGGAGGCTGCCGCCGCTTGGGTCCCATGAAGGCCACCGTGGAGGCGACGCTGGTGTAGACAGCAGGTGTCTTGCCAGATCCTTTTGTTGCGAGGACCTTCGTCGATCCCTCATGGGCTCCACGGGAGAGGGGAATGTTAGGATGAACTCGAGCCGGTGCCGGCCATGGCGAAGTAGTGGCCGGTGATGAACTCTAACCGGTGCCGGCCACCATCATCTTCGGCACCAGCCAATGGTATTTGTTGGGCAGCGGGGAAGCGAGCCGTCCTTTGCGCTGAAGCATATACCTCCGGGGCTCCCGGCAGTCCGGTGATCGTGCTACCGGACATGAGGAACACAAATCGATCGGCGGGCGACCATTTAGGCCAGGTATTATATACCTGTGCTCTCTAGAACTAGCACTGTGTAGTTCATTTGAATGCATTGAAATCCGTCATGTTTGTATGAAAATCCGGTATTTTATATGATTTCCGTCGTTGTTTATATGAAATATCAGTTTGTCTACGTGTTTGCGTGAATTTCGTCCGGTTGGTTGAGTTGCTGTTATAATGTGTGCGGCTACGGTTGGATGGCGTAATTTGCGGGTCGCCGGTCGGTCTGCGGGCGGCTCGGGCGGTGTTGTGGGACAAAAAAACATAGCTCGTGCGAGCTCGTCTCCAACGTGTGCGCTGGAGGATGCATGAAAGCATGAGCATCCGAGCCATTCCTCGTTCATCGGTGGCAAAGGCACCGGTGGACAAAAGGGTTGCCAATATTTTGGCTACCCCGGGAAAGATCCAAACAGCCCCTCCCAACAGATTCAAATCCCTTGTTCTCCGTGGAATTTTGCTATGTGTTGTTTTCATGGACTAGCAAGATGCCCGTGCATTGCACGGAAAATCAAGATGCATTTTTTTACAAACTCCCACATGCTTGCAAGGGATAATTAATGTCCTCCTTTGCTAGTACCACGAGGCAAACACCATTAATATTGAATAGATTGGTGTTAGTGGCCTTGTATATCTGCAAATTGTAATTTTGATAGTGGCCCCTTGTATATAAAAATGGAGGGAGAAAGATGAGAGATAAGGTGAGGAGGAGTGGGGCGTGGTGGTGACAGGTGGTCGGACTGGGCGGAGGCATGGGGATGGACGACGCATTATGTCTAGGTTTGTATCTCTCTCTCACACACCCACGTAGGTGGGGGACGTGCACAAAGAGAAGAGGTGCACACACGGCGCACGTACTCCCGTCTCTTTCCCAACCACACCCGCGCGGGTACACGGTGGAGCTTATTTCTGTACGAAAAAGGCAGCCCACGTGGTAATTTGACACGTGTACTGGTTGTCCACTTGGTGGAGGGAGGATCGTCTACCACGAGTGAACAAACAAATTGCGACTTGACGTGTTATGTTAAAAAAAGAGGCAAACCATGTGGGGCCTACCTTACAGGTAAGGCTCTATACACTAGAGTACTTTTGATGTGTCCCGTCAACTCGTAGAACAAGGAGAAGCTTGCTTAGTATGCCGTCTCCCCCGCCCACGGGCGTGGTGGCTCGCAGGATGAGGTGAAGCTTGCTTACGAGTAGTAGTAGTAGTACTCCTACTACTGTACGCCTTACGCCCGCTCCCTCGCCTACGCGCGTGGTGGCTCGCAGCACGAGGAGAAAATTTTACTACTCCCTCCATTTACTCCTCGTCCCTACTACGTACCTTGGTTAGTACTCCCTCCATTTACTTACATAAGGCCACTATAAAAAATACAATTTGCATCTATACATGGCCACAAATAGTAATCGAGACAAAAGTTACTACTCCCTTCTTTCCAGTTTATGGCTCAATTTCAAAATCTCTCCAACAAAGGTAGACGATGAGTGGTCGAATTAATTTCGTAGTTTGCACAAGTAATTAGTACGCTCGTTTTTCTCAAGAAGTTATGTTTACCGAGGCATTAATTAGAACGAATGCATGAATGACCACTAAATTTCCATGAACTTGTACATGCATTGGTTAGTTTCCTCTTGACACTGCTTGCGTCAGGTGATCTAACGCACCTCGAAATCCAACATGTAATGGTACTACTACTAGTATAGTAGAATTGAGACTTATCAAACGGAAAAACGAATGTTTTTTAGATGAGCCCTATAAACCCTAGTTGGTACGTACTCCGTAAAAACAGATTTTTCCAAAAATAAGTCGCTCCCTTTCATGAATTCTGTAGTATACTCCTCCGTTGACGCTCCCTTTCATGAATTTTGTACTTCCTATCGCCGACATGTGGGACATATAGCAACCGAGTAGATGTGTCAAGCACCAAATAACAGTGCAGAACAGCAGGGGGGACGCACCCCTCTCGTACCGGCCCAGTAGTAGTAATGAGCAATGAGACGTCAAATCACAATCCCGCACCTTCCCAGACGGACGAAGCAACGATTATTTCACACTTCGGTTCGCCATCATCTCAAACCACGTAGTATTGCTTCTGCCTCAAGAGGGACACGCACATCGCCTTGGTACATCATGACACGTGGGACCGCATGACAGGCCATGCTCCCCCGCCGATCGCTCAGTAAAATCACCTCATTTTTACTATACTTCCTCCGTATCGGTTTACTACATGGCATGCACGTCGTTCTAGGTTGAGAATTTAACTGGCTATATATGTGATGAACAGTACTCTAGCCTTTTAAAAAATGTATACTTTTGTACAGTAGTACGATGGATTGCGCCATGGAGCAAAAATTGAAATTAAAAAAAAGGTGCTACATATAGAGAGCGCTCATCGCCAAATTATGCATATAGTACTATTAAAAAGCTAGTATGTGCTTAATTGGGGTGCTAAATTCTATTAAAGAAATACTAGTAGTATGTACATACTGAAGAGTTAAAGTAACGAGAAGAAACATAACATAGTTCTGCTGGGGGCTCAGCACAACACACCCCTCAAATTAAACTAAGCACACCTGAAATTAAACTATGCAACTAATCTGGTAGACACTGCATTAGAAGTTTAGAACCACCATGAGAAACGACACTGCCACCTTACTCGGAGTCCTCGTCCACGTCCTCGACTTCGTCCTTGTCCCTCTTCCTCTTGGCCGATACTTCTTTGCTTGAACCGCACACTTGGCTGTTGCTCTTCATCCAACCCTTGTAGATATTGAAACAAAGGTAGCCATCCATTGCAGCGTAGTGGATGTGGTCTATATCTAGTACATTCCGCTGCCATGCATGACGATGAAACGTGTAATGAGGTTTCTCCAGTTTACGGTACAAAGGATGAACCATGGCTCCTGCCAGGGTCAACATTGAAGGCTGACGATAGGGCAGCAGCCGATTCTTCTGGAGGTCAAGGGGGTTGCCTACAACGAGGCCTATCCGACCCATGACTTCTTTGTCGTTCTTAAAGTCTATAGTAACAAATTTCACTATTTTGTCCTTGAGGAAGTTCTTAAAATCCTGGCACTCAACGTCGGCATGGCATATGTGGTAGACCAAGCAAACGTTATATACGCAAACCTGGATCACGGCGGGCTTCTTCCTGTCTTCGTCCTTTTGATCCTTCTCTCGTCCTAGGACTGTGGTGTACTCAACATCTAGCCCAGCGACCCACTCATCATCTGAGTTTTCGAACATGCATCTGAAGCGAGAAAGGCATCCTTTCACCGTCGCGAAAGAACGGGTGTAGATGACGTCGAACTCATCGCCAGTGATGGTTCTAACCTTGTACTCACCGCCGATCGTGGAGATTTGGGACACCATGGATTTGGGAGGAGGGTTAGGATTAGTGGAACTGCCGTAATGTGAATGGATGGGACGACTAGGAGCGAACCGCCGTAGTATTGAAGGACATGCGGGGACGAGTAGGAGCGATCTGCCAGCGTGCGAATGGCAGGGTAGTGGCTTTCCATTCTCCTATTATACGGGCTTCCGAGAGCTCTTGGATCTGAGATCGAACGGTTGCATGGCGTGATTCTAGACCTATGGGTGAATATCCTATCCTGGAGGGTTATTCTGCAAATTTTCAGCAACTTAGCATGCGACCGTTTGATCTCAGATCCAAGGGCTGCCAGCAGCCCGTATCATGGTCGCGCCTACCACGATCGTCACGTCGCTCACGCGGTCGCGCCCTTGGAGATTTAACACGGTGCGTTAGGCTATCTGATGTTGGCATGTCATACATAGTCATCACTTAGTCACTCATACTACAACAAGGTTGACTAAAATGTTGGCTATAAGTGTATTTTTTACTCATCTCTATCTCTTTCTTCGTACTCCCTCCGTCCCATAATATAAGAACGTTTTTGACACTAGTGTAGTGCCAAAAACGTTCTTATATTATGGGACACAGGGAGTACTAGTATTTATTGCATTTGCCAAGGAGTGACCTTTTCCAATGAAATGGTGTGCTTATTAGTTTTTTGTTGCTAAGTTTGCTTCATTTAATTAGCTATAGACTCAAAATTGTCTATTCACCTAGGTACATGCGCTTAGCACCATTTCTTCCTTGGGTCACCAAACTAGTCTCTCTCTTCTTGATTAACTTGCCACATCAGACTTTATGCCTATGTGGCAAGCTAGCACCTGTAGGATTAAGTAAGTACAATAGTGCGCTTTACATGGCATTTTTGCATATGTGGAGGAAAGAGAGGCAAGGAAAAAGTGGAGAAGTGGGCTCTCATGCAAGAGCCAGCCTCTACTACATGGTGGAGCATTGGGAGAGGCATCTGTATGGAGGTGGTCAAGAATCGGGAGACTCACACCGGTCATAGTGTTGCAGTTAAAATGATAATGGCAAGTCAAATCATGGGGCCCCACCTGTCCAGCAGTAACTCGCTGTCAAATCACACAACCCTATGTTTTTAGCAGCCTACTCCCTCGTCTTCTCGCATCTCTATCGAACCGACTAAGCGGAACTGCCCCACCTACCGCGCAGGAAAATCCCCGCCCTCGACTTTTAAATACAACTACATCCGCTTAAGAATCCAATGATATACTTTTTGTGACATAGTAACTCATATTTAGTTAGTCAAATGGATGGCCTAGAACTACGTGCAGGCCCTATAAACCGAGACGCCTAAAAATAAAAAACCGAGACGGAGAGGGTAGTTTAGCACGTATCTTTTTAGATCAATATAGTCGGGATTCACCAAGGAGCAAAACCAAGTGGTAGGCTGCTCCTGTCGTGTTGGCGTAGCAACTCAAGCAGGGTCAGTCCACACACAAAATGGCGACACACTTAACAGGACCCCTTTGGCCGACATGTGGCTCATCCACCGTCTTGTTCCACGTGCGATGCACCAAATTACAGTTCGGAGTAGCGGTTGGAATTGGAGGCACCCCGGTCGTAGCACCGCAGTAGTAGAAAATGAGTGATGAGGGGTCAAATCACAAAGCCCCACCTTTCCCGCATTAAGCTGGACGGACGAAGCAACCATCATTTCACTCTAGGGCGCAAGAGCATAAAGAAAAGAGAAAACAATGATGCATGCGGCAGCTACCTAGGGCACCCTAGGGTAGGGGTCTCCACTACAGATCCTTTTTTTTGAAAGCGCCTCCACTACAAGTCGGCTTCTCCCTCGTCCTCTTGAAGAAAACCGATGATGAGTGCGGCGGTAGGGTTTGTAGGAGTACTACAGCGTGCGGGGCCACGTCATAGTAAACAGGTTCGAGTCGACGCCTTAAATATGTGTGGGCCACTTGGTTTTACGGGAATGAGGCAGCATTTTGGGTTCGGGGACCAGTGGAGATATAGTGCGTACAAAAAATTGTGGACGTAGGTTCGACCGAAAAGCAATGATGCATGGGCCCTGCATTTTGATATACCCGGGGCCGCGTAAAATTTGCTACTCTACTCAAAACTAGTAAGGTACACATGTATTGAACACATGAGATTTCGAAACCAAATTATGAATAAATACACACTATAGCATGTAAAGCTTTGAGTCATATATGCATGATGTAGATGTTCATTTAGTTCTTATAGTTCATTTCATTCAAAATCAATTAGTTTTATAAAAATGTTAAGATTCATGGGGTTGTGCATTGTAAATCATAAAGTAAAAAATAAATAATGGCAATTCATTTAGAAAATAATAATCAATTATGATACAGAAGATTCTAGAACAAAGGAGAAGTGCTTGTGTTTTGAGGTTTGTGCATTATGCTTAAGTTCAACCATGGAGTCTTCTAAATTGTACATGTGGCAGATCTGGTGGAATGTTGATGATATCCAACGGCCAGTAGTGCTCGGATTTGCCTATCTCTACACTGTCGGATTAGCTTCATCCAGCGACAATCTTTCAAAGTTATTGGCACACTATATAGTTCTTGTGCCATAGTTGCATGTTTTGGAAAAAAGCTACTAGTGGGTTGTACTAGCTATTTAGGAATAGAAGATGTATACATGGAAGTGGTAGGGAAAGAGATGACATGGAGCATCTCAATTCCTATGAGTAGGGATTGGAAAAGAGATGTCATTTGGTTCACATCATAGGAACTTTTCTATTGAATCTAGAGATGACATGTATCTCAATTCCTATGAGGAGGGATTAGAAAAGAGATGTAATTTGGTTCATATCAAAGGAACTTTTCTATTGAATATATGCTAATGTTTATTTTCCTTTGAAATTAAGGGAGTATAGGAATCCATTCATATGAACCAAGCGGCTCTAAAGCTATAGAAAAGATATCATGTTTATTTCCTTTGAAATGTGGAGTATATGAATCTATTCCTACGAACCAATTGGCTCTAAAGGAAAAAATCCTATAAAAATAATATCATATAGAGTTCCTATGATATTCCTTGACACTAAACGATGGTTGAAATTGCTGCGGGTGATACGATGGTCCTTCTTTGTAAACTCCTCACCCATCTTTATAGTTACCTCTCGAAGATGAATGAAATGATATATACAGGGTATTCTACATATGCAATTTGGTACACGAAAACTCGGTAAAAGTTTGCGAGGTTCGAATTTTCAATAAAGCTATATGCACTGCATTTCAGAACGGAGGGAGCATACGACAGTTGCTAACACTCACGTGTAGGATTTGTGTGTAGGAGGAGTGGCTGTTCTGTTAAATGATATGGCAAAACTGACACTGTCGGATGCCGATCTAACGGTTCTTACTGCATTCGTCAGGAAAAGGCTTGTGGTGAACGTTTGTCGGATAATGATTTACGGACACATGCATTGCATTGATACATGCCCCCCTCTCTCCCACGCACACGCACCCTCACGAGTCACGACTCTCCCGAGTCCTCTCGCAGACTCCCACGCCGCACCCACCGTCTATCTGGAGGTAGACATCACGCACATATGTGCTCTTCACACCCTACCCTCAGAACTTCTAAATAACAAAAGACGGCGCGCACATTTTATTTTAGCTCACACGTCACACACTTATACTATTACTCTTGCGGCAAACGTTCTTTGGGCATAGTATATTGTACTCTCACAAAGAGAAGCGGTGCACGCATGCACTAGTTCTCTCACACCCACTCGCGGGTACACGTATGAGCGCATTTTTTTGAAGCTGGTACAACAAAATCACTCCACTATATATAAAAGCAGGAGCCTTAGCACTTGCTTTACTAGGGTTCCTCTCATTCACTCTCTCATGCTCTCCAGATCTAAGCAAGACATAGGTGGCCACACACTCTCAGCTCACGGCTGGTCACAAATCCGGCCGGACAACCTCAACCGGGACAAGGGTGTAGGTGCATCGTTCACGCTGTCGTCGGCGGCGAGGGAGGAGACCAATGGCTGCCCGCGCGTCTCGATCGGTGGCCGTGCCATTCTCTCCGAGAGAGCGCCGGCTCGGGAGGGCCTCCGACCCCTTCTTCCTCCCTGCGGTATTGTGGCCAAGATGCGTCCTCCCGACGCCATCTTTGCCACATGCCGACGACCCTCAGGTATATATTCCTTTGAAACCTGCCTTGCTCTACTGCCCCAGCTCCCTTCGTGTGGATCCTTTTCTACTTCCGTCCGCTGTTCCAAAGCCACCTAGACTTCTACTATTATTAGAGGTAAAGCTAGTTCATATAGTCGACTCTAAGCGTTGGTTCAAATAGGGAAGAAAGTGGGAAAGCTGTAGGATGAATCTAGGACTTGGTTCTAAGAGGAAACGGGGGAAAGTAGTAGATACATGCTGTCCCTACGCCCATATTGTTACCGTTAATGTAAAATCACATGAAGCATTAAGCAATGCCACCTAATGTCACTATAAGTAATGGTCTAGTGCCGTCGATAAATTGAAGCAATGCCACCACCATTTTATGAAGTGCTTCCGTCTTGCTTTATTTCCCATGAATTGTGTTTTTGCAGTTACACTTAAATCTCACACCGCTAACATTGCTTCATCCCAGTGGAACTGCACAAATTTGATTGCACATTTACTGACCATGTGCTACTCTCATGACAGTAATACTAACGCTATTGTTCTGCATGTTAATCTAGTGGCATTGTTGATGTGATGTGATGCTACTTACTTAAGGACTCTTCATAGTGTCAATCTAGTGCCAATTATAACACAATAGATGCTGCTGTTAATCATATGCCACTGCAAATATCTGTCACTGCTTAAATAACCGTATTTCGTATTTGCGCAAATAGGGATGTCTGTCTCCATATTGTTTCGGGATGTCTGTCTCCGTATCATTTCCATCCGCGCAATCAAAAGCACACACCTCAGTTTTAGTACAACTGCGCAAAATGAGATGGCTATCCCTCATTGCCGTCATCTCCACCGTCGGCCTCCTCCAGCGTCCACGGGCTACCGTCTACCTCCTCCAGCCTCCACGGGCTCCTGTTCATCCAGCCTCCACCGTGCGCTACTCCACAGGCTACTGTTCAACCACCCCTCCACGGGCACCCCTCCATCGTCTACTGTTCATCCAGCCCTCCACACTACGGGGTCCTGTTCATCCAGAGGCAACGCCACCGCTCACTGTTCATCCAACCCCCCCACCCCCCGCAACGCTCACTGTTCACCCAACCGACCGGCTTCAGTTAGCAGTAGTAGCGAAGGAATCACTCGATCAGGTTCAGTTAATAGCCATCGATCGATCGCTCGGGTTTAGTAATGCGTAGCTTGTAGTGCAATCGCTCGGGTTCAGTTAGAGCCCAACGCCTCGCTTGGGTTCAGTTAGAGCCAACACCTCGCACACACGCGCGTACGTGTACGAGAGAAACGCGCATCGCTCGGTCCCCGACCTCCCATCGTAATCGGGAACTCCCTGAAATTTTCCTCGCCCTCGCTTCTACCATGGTTTTTTCCGTTATGGATGGCCCAAAGAATGTCATGCAGTTGCGTCTCCGGCCCGCCCAGGACGAAAAGCCCATTTTTCTGTCATGATTTTTTGTCATAGAAGTAGGAGCCCACCACATCTATGATGATACCCGGTTTTGTCACAATTATCGTCATAGAAGTGTCATATGTATGACAGAAAAAAAATTCGTTCGGCCCAAAATGTCACGGATGTGTCTTTTTTTTGTAGTGCTACCTACATGCAGTCGGCTCTTATACCAACTTGTGATGCCCCTGATTCAATCGTACACTAATCATACACGCAAATGTGTACGATCAAGATCAGGGACTCACGGGAAGATATCACAACACAACTCTAGACACAAATTAAAATAATACAAGCTTTATATTACAAGCCAGGGGCCTCGAGGTCTCGAATACATAAGCTTGAATACAAACGAGTCAGCGGAAGCAACAATATCTGAGTACAGACATACGTTAAACAAGTCTGCCTTAAGAAGGCTAGCACAAAAGCAACATCGATTGAAAGGCAAGGCCTCCTACCTGGTAGCATCCTAACTACTCCTGGTCATCAGCGTCCGTCACGTGGTAGTAGGCACCATCGGGGTAGTAGCAGTCGTCGGTGGTGGCTTCTGGATCCTGGGCTCCACCATCTCGTTGCAGCATCCGAGAAGAATGGAAAGAGGTGGAAAAAGGGGAGCAAAGCAACCATGAGTACTCATCCAAAGTACTCGCAAGCAATGATCTACACTACCTATGCATCGGTATCAATGAAATGGGTAGTATCCGTGGACTGAACTGCAGAATGCCAGAAGAGAAGGGGAAAGCCTAGCCTATCGAAGACTAGCATCTTCAAGTAGCTCCAAGCATCTTGCAGCATTCAGAAGAGTATAGAACTTCAGTTTATATTTAGCAAACATGTTGTATCATTAGCGCCCAGAGATCACTTCTTCGACTCCCTGCGAGGAAACAATCCCGAAGCTATCATTTCCCTTACATGCCTCAGCATTCATTATCTAGTTCTAGTTGTATCGATCGGGATACAACTCCGAGTGTCCGTTACCGTAGGACAGGCTATCGATAGATGTTTTCTTCCCTGCAGGGGTGCACCAACTTACCAACACGCTCGATCAACTCCGGCCGGACACACCATCAGGTCATGACCGGCATCAACCGATCAACACACCGTAGTCCTACCTAGGCTCAACAGAGAGGCCAGCACGCCGGTCTACATCCTAAATGCGAAGGGGTCATGGGACAATCTCCCTTTGCAATCCTGCGTGTTGTGAGGGTGGCCGGTGAGAAGACCTGGCAACCTCCTTTAAATAAGGCAGGTGCTTACGCAGTCCAACCCAACGCGCGCCGCTCCATCGCTGACGTTAGTGAGCTTTTGGCTGATACGTATGATGCAGAGTGCCCATACTTATTCCCGCGTGGTGGTTAGTGCTATCAGGCCAGAGGCCCCTCGGATCGAATATCCAAACCGTTAATGTGTTGGTAGTGCATTCACGAGCAGAGACTCACGAAAGATATGACCCCGTCGCCCCGTCTTGAGGACTTGTGGCAAGGTCTAAGAATGCCCGGCCATGCCTCGTATTCAACTCCTGGGTACCCTCCAGGTCATCCCGTATCCACATCACTCACGGGTACCCCTCAGGGTCGACCCGCCTTTCCAAGTAACAGTTGTAAAGTCCAAGTATCTGTGTATCCAAACACCAGGGGGAAACTCCGAGGAATCACCCTCAGTGGATTCCACTCGATGTAATCATGAAGGTGACGTAGGAGGAACCACCCTCGAGGTTCACACTTGAGGGGTTGCACGACAGAGCCGTATCAGAAGTGGTTAAGGAGGGATCACCCTCGATGACCACAACTGAATAGCTACACTACAGAGATCTCATCAGGAGTGATGTATGAGGTACCACCCTCGGCACTCGACGGTAACTCTACAGAGTCGAACAACAAAAGGGGTGTGATGTGATGTGAGGTGTCGGGCTCTGGTCGTCGATCATGTTGATCGAGTCATCGATGATGAAGCAGGGGCAACAAGGACAAGGTGAGGGTCACTGATGGATCACTAACCAACCTATACTAAGCAGTTTAGGATAAGCAGGTAGGTAACAATAAGCAGGTTACAAAAGCAGGCTATGCATCAGAATAGGAGCAATCAATTACAGTAGCAAAATCTAATGCAAGCATGAGATAATGGAATGGGCGATATCGGGATGGTCAAAGGGGGGGGGGCTTGCCTGGAAGCTCTGCTGAAAAGAAAGAAGTTTCGTCGTCGACGTAGTTGATCACAGGGGCAACATTAGTCTCGGGGTCTACCGAAGAGAACAGGGGGAAGAAACACTAAATATAAAGCAAACATAGCAGCACAAAGCATAACATGGCAATATGCTGTGCCGGGTGTGACCTAACGTATGACTACACGAATAAGGTGAAAGGGGAATTCAACCGGGAATGTTTTCCCGGTTCCGGATTTGTGTCAGACAGATGGCTGGAGGGGGAATGTTCCATGTTCAGCATGCTAGGGGCACGTGACAGATGAACGGACCATGTATTCGGATTCATTGGATTTTTCTGAGCAACTTTCATGTAGAAAACATTTTCATCCGAGTTACGGATTAATTTATATGATTTTTCTAAGTTTTAAACATTTTCTGGAATTTAAAACATAAAAGAGGCTAGCCAACTCGCTACCAGGGAGCTCCCTCGATGGCAGTCTTCGTTGGCCGTTCGATCTTCGGAAATCCGATCTTTGACTTCGTTTCAGGCGTTGGATGTTTGCTGGCTGTTTCACTGCTCGTTTTTACTGCACGATGACTTTGTATAGCCAATGACCGGTGGGCTCTTGCAGCACCCGTGTTGGCTGGGCGAACCGATTCAATGTGCAGAATCACCCTCTCCCCGCCCGCCGCGTGCGCGCCGTGCCATCTGCGGGAGTGTGGGGCAGGCCTCGCCCAATCCCCCCGCCCGCACCACTCCCTCCCTGCCCCACGCCCAATCCCCTCGCCCGCACCGCTCCCTCCCTCCTCGATCTCTCTCCCTGGCCAGCCGCCTTTGGTGGGAAACCCTAGCCTGCCGCCACTCGCGCCCGTCTCCTCCGGCCAGCCTCCGCCTGCAACCTCCCCCCTCCCGTTTCAGAAGGGAAGGGAGGGAAGGGAAGAGAAGAGGGGTAGCGAGCAGGTCAGGTGGCCATGGCGCTTGCAGATCCACCGGCCCCGTCGTCGCCGCTGCGCTCGCAGGTTCCGACTCTTGTGAGCTACCCTTCTGCCCATCTTCCTTCCCGCCTCACCTCCTCTTCCTCTCGTTTTGAGGGCGCCAGGAGCATGGCCTCGATCTGGAGCAGGAGAGGCCAGGAGTGACATGGTCACATGGGAGCAGCTCGGCTGCTTGCCGGTGGTGACGGATGCGCTCAGACCTATGGCCCGGTCCCGCCGCCGCGCGCCGTCCACCTCCCCGCAGGCATGCCGGCCACCTCCCCATCTGACGCACATCTTCCCCATGGGGCCATGGCACACGGTGAGCAGCAGTGGTACGAACCCCAAAATACTACTATGAGATTAGTTAAATTCAGTTGAAAAAAATGAGGAACCTGTAGTGTTGCCTTTGTTCTTCAGTTAAATTTGTTTAATACGAGGAGCCAGCAGTGTCGCCTTTGTTCTTCAGTTAAATTCAGTTGAGACATTATGGGAATTGCAACAACTTCATGTTTTTTCAAAAAATGTATTATCTCATTTTGTGTTGCAGTGAGTTCCACACATTTTGAAGCTACAGCCGCTGGAAATTTGTGAAGAATGAAGAAAGGTGGATCCACCAGCAGCTTCGAGTAGGATGAGGAGATCTGGACGGAGTTCGTGTTTCAGCAACCATGGTAGCGCGTCCTCCGACCTCGACCTAGGTAAGCTCCTTCTTTTAGTGATGTTAGTAAGTCAGCTTTCTCTACCTAGCTCCATGCGGCAGCCTGGCCAGCTGCCTTGTTCTCTCCACTTAATCCTTGCTATTTGTAGGCCGGAGCCAAATTCAGTTTTGTCTGCATTCAACTGCAGGCTCTTTAATGTATTTTTGTAAGTGGAATCTGACTTCTCATGGTTTGCCTAAACAATGATTAGTCTATTGTATAATTGAACTAGGTCCATGGCTTTAAGAAATTGAGCGAAATCTACTTTTTCAGGCTTTAAACCCAATCATTCATATTTGTTGCGACCAAATGTTCTGTTATAACTTTAAAATTGAAAACCAAGTTTCCCTGGACAATTATACTTTTTTGTGAGCTTATTATTCACAAGTTATAGTAATATGGTATTATGGGCTTTGCTCCTAACATGATAAGGAGGAAAGAACTGCAGGCTATATTGTTTGTTGACATTCTCATGATCCGCGCTCGCAGGTTCCGACTTTTGTGAGCTACTGCTGCAGATGATATTTGGTCCCCATCCTTTCTACTGGCTCCTAATTTTTGTGTGATGAACAAATGGTTTAGATTTACCGTGTAAAGCTGAGATTCTACATTGGTCTGGAATTTAACTGGTTACCTTTGTTTAATTTAATGCCATGCGAAACCTAATGTAGATGTTCATGTCTTCCCAATGATGTTAGTAGGAAGATTTTTTTTTGCTTTCTTCATAGTGTAAGTCTGTTGTTCAAGCTTCAAATATATCTTGTTTATTATCTTTCCTTTTCTGCAAACTAATGGACCATATTTCTACTCAAACAGAGGCAAAGACGTCTTCTTAATGTTGCAGAAGTTTGGAGGCATCAAGGTCAGTTTTAATGCACATAATGACTAATGCTTCCGCATTGTAATCTCTAATTTGTTATCGAGCTTCTATGCTTCAACACATCTAAAATTTCAAAAGCTTTTCCGGGTCGATACGGTTACTTGAGAATCATACCAAAGATAGCCTTAGCAGTTCATTCCATACCAAACTTGAGCAACACAAAAGTTAAGTTAGGTGACTGTTCTTTGTAGGAATGCATCCTCCTCTTGCTATGCAAACTGAGGAAATCAAAGTGATGGGAAAGCATTGTACAACAGCTGTTGACTTCAGGATATTTCATGGATGAGTTATACTCCTTGACTCCCATGTAAAGTTAACTTATTTTGCTCTCTGCATTAGTATGTTCCAAATTAACCACACACAATTTAATTAGGTGACCGTTCTCTGTAGGAGTGTATCATCCGCTTGCTATGCAAACCGAGGAAATCAAAGTGGCAAAGCAATTGAATGCATGTGTTGACTTCAGGATATCTCAAGGACGAGTTAGAATCTATGACGCTCAGGTAAAATTAACTTATTTTGCTCTTTGCATCAGTATGTTCCAAATTAACTGCACAAAATTTAATTAGGTGATTATTTTCTGTAGGGATGCATCCTCTGCTTGCTACACAAACTGAGGAAACCAAAGCAGCAAAGCATTGTACTGCAGATGTCGACTTCGGAATATCTCATGAACCAGTTATACTCCTTGATGCTCACGTAAAATTAACTTATTTTGCTCTCTGCAATTGCATAATAGAACGGTTGAGCTAAACATCTCGCTGCTGATATTTTAAAATGTATTGCAACCACTATACAACCCATCCATCGTAATTGATATGTTGAGACTGGATCGTAGTAGTTGTTCTGCCTCATCTATCACTATCTGCGGGCTTGCTTTGATTATGTTTCTCCCAACTTTCTGTAACTAAAAAGCAGCCTGTAAATGTAGCTTGAATAAAAATGGTACCTTTCAGTTTTGTGCAAGTTCAAAGTATTAGTAGTTTTAGTTTGTCCAATTTTTGCAGGGATATTGTGTGAGGTCTGGTACAAACTTTTAAGACAATCACTTAATACATTCATGGGATCACCAACTTTTGGCGTTTGTTGATACTAGCTAGGTGGGGCCATGAAGACACGATTCATGGGATTACCAACTGCTGGTATAGCTTATTCTTTTCTGTTGCAGCTATTCCGGAGAAGTTTAGAGCTTCTGCAACCTTTTGAAGACACGATTTGTAGTTGCGGAGATGAAACAATCAATCAGTTGCGATGCATTACATAATCTTTTTGCTTTGGACATTGATGGGTATTATTTTGCCACAAAGGACAGGAGCTGTGCCATTTGACTCGAAGGATAAAGCGTTCATCACAAGGGGGTGGTCTTTAGGATGTACACAAAAGAGGAAATTTCCTTTTGTATAGAACCAAATTATATGATTTAATTGACCATTCTCTTGTACACAATGTTTATCATGTATTAAGTACATTTTATTGTCAAATATGTTTACTTTTTTTTAGTGCACAAGTTCATAACTCCTTGGACTTTCTAATTGCAGGCTCAACTATTTGAAACCACTAATCTGATTTTGTTGGGTCTATGTATTAGTGTATGTGTGTATTGAAGTTTGGTGAGTCTCAGGAAGAACCAAACTTTTGTTCCTATCTCATCATATGCTATCTTAAATGCAAAATGTTAGCTACTTCAATCTCATGTTTAAAAATGTAATTGATTACAAATTGTGCATGCTCAAGTATGTAAATATTTGTAAAGAGAAATCATTATTAAGTTTTGATTAAAATGATTTGCGTTGGTATCAAGTGGTTACTCACACCTAAAATTACAAAAAAAATCAAGTATTTTCAATGCGCCCATGGTTTTAAATGGGACTCTGCGCTATTTGACCCAACGTTTCTACTCCAAGCGGCCAACCCAAAAACTCTATTTTGATTTAAATGGGACTGCTACCAAAATAAAATGTGTATATATATCTAATTATAGACACGAATCCATCATGTTTCATATTAAAAGGGATTCAAGCATGGATATTTTTTCATCGCAAACATGGATTTAGCGTGCCTCTGCGTCATTTGGCGCAACGGCAAACTACCGTTTATCCAGACTAAAGGAGATTAATTTTTTTTCCATATGTGCTTGCACACAACTAAACCTTGAATATCTTTTCATCGCGCACATGGAATAAACATGTTTTCAATATAATATGATTTAACACATGGCCTTTCTACTACCAATATCGAATATGTCCTTGCAAAATGAAACTATTTTCATCGACAACATGGCTTTAACGGGTCTCTGCGCCATTCGGCGCAACGGGTCAACTAGGGTTATCTTTTCCCCTCTTTTTTTCCAAGAAATATATGCATGGCCAAATTTTTCATCATGATAACCATGTTTTCAAACTTGCTAAAAAAATACAACCATGCCAACTTTACTCTCTCATCATAGTGGCCATTTTTTCAAATTGAACATATTCATATTATGCAAAATTTCCCTTTTCCCAGACTATTATTTAACAACGCAATAAACATGTTTACAAAATACCATGATTTAGTTGAAGGTTCTTGCAGCATGAAACTCTTTTCATCAACAATATGTCTTCAGCAGGTCTCTGCGCCATTTGGCGCAACGAGTCAACTAGTTAATTAAATAAACAGAAGGAGTTATGATGTCAGCACGATGTGTTGATGATGTCAGCAACCAACAGAGCGGCTGACCAGGTCAAACCTGACCTGTGGGTCCAGTGGGACCCACATGTCATAGATAGAGAGCTAACAGATCTTTAAAACTAAACAAACAGAGTTATTTAGCAGGTAGGCCCCGCCTGTCATAGACTAACTAACTAAACTAATTAGTTTTAATTATTAAAACATTTAATTAGAGGATTAAGCGGTGGGGTCCGCACGTCAGCGTCACTAGTTAGCCTAGTCAGTAGTTGACTGGGTCAACCCAATCAACTAGGACCCGTGGGGCCCACGATCAGCCACCCAGAGGTGGGGCCTAGCCTTGCCACGTCGGCCGGCCGGCGGCTAAATGATGTCGAGCACGAAAACACGGTGGAGGGCACTCG
The DNA here is from genome assembly GCF_018294505.1 of Triticum aestivum. Classification (NCBI taxonomy): domain Eukaryota; kingdom Viridiplantae; phylum Streptophyta; class Magnoliopsida; order Poales; family Poaceae; genus Triticum; species Triticum aestivum. The sequence continues at coordinate 278,376,814 of NC_057813.1, forward strand.
GCCTCGTCGGAAAAGCGTTTTGATGGACCGTTCGGCGTCGGAAAAGCTTGGGGGAGTAAGTATTTCTCACCGACTTTACATTCATGTTCACACACTTATTCTAGTTGTCGGTGTTCATACTCTTTCATTGTATTATCCATGCTAGTTTAATTTCTTTTTCTAGTTTTCTTCTTGTGTGTTTGATAAACCTTAAGAAAAAACAAAAAAATTAGTTAGTTTAATTTTTATGCTTGTAGTAGTAATTAAAAAGAAAACCCAAAAAGATTTCTCGTTCTTCTTTTGCTTGTTGGGAGCTTTCCCGTGTAAATAGTTTTATTTCTTTTCTTTCCTTTGGGGGTCGAGAGGAGAAGACCATAATGAAAATGCTTAGTGGCTCTTATATGCATGATTGTTGATTTAATTTAGAGCCCATATTACTTTGTCTTCTCCCTTGAATTGAATGCTTGCAGATTCTAGCTTAGTCCTATGCACGTGCACTATTATTATTATACACACCATTCGGTCATGCAAGTGAAAGGCAATAATGACGATATATGATGGACTGATTGAGATGAGAGAAACTGGTATGAACTCGACCTCTCTTGTTTTTGTAAATATGATGAGTTCATCATTCCTGATCAGCCTATTATGAATAAACATGTTTGCAATGACAATTAGAGATTATAGTTGCTTATGCCATGCTTAATTAGCTAGGAGCTTATAATGGTTTACCTTGCGTGCCAACATGCTATTAAAATGGTTGTGATGTGGTATGATAGGATGATATCCTCCTTTGAATGATTCGAGTGACTTGACTTGGCACATGTTCACGCATGTAGTTGAAACAAAATCAACATAGCCTTCACGATATTTAAGTTCATGGTGGACTATATCCTACTCATGCTTGCACTCAGTGTTGATTAATTTTAATGCATGTTCATGACTGTTGTCGCTCTCTTAGGTGGTCACTTCCCAGTCTTTTGCTAGCCTTCACCTGTACTAAGCGGGAATACCGCTTGTGCATCCAAACTCCATAAACCCCAAAGTTATTCCATATGTGTCCACCATACCTTCCTATATGCTGTATTTACTTGCCGTTCCAAGTAAATTTGTATGTGCCAAACTCCAAACCTTCAAATGAAATTCTGTTTTATATGCTCGAGCAGCTCATGTTTCAACTAGGGATGTTTGTATCTTCCATGCTAGGTGGGTTATTCTCAAGAGGAGTGGACTCCGCTCCTCATTCACAAGAAAATGGCTGGTAACCGAGATGCCCAGTCCCATGATCAAAAAGATCAAAGTAAATCAAAATAATTAAACAAAACTCCCTAGGGTTGCTGCTAGTTGGAGGCACTCGTTGTTTAGAGCAAGCCATGGATTGATGCTTGTTGGTGGTGGGGGAGTATAAACTTTACCATTCTGTTTGGGAACCGCCTATAATGTATGTAGCATGGAAGATATCGAGATCTCATAGTTGTTGCGTTGACAATGAAAGTATACTGCTCAAAATGTTATTCATCTCTATTTTAAAATCGAGCTCTGGCACCTCTACAAATCCCCGCTTCCCTCTGCGAAGGGTTTATCTATTTACTTTTATGTTGAGTCATCACCTTCTTATTAAAAAGCACCTGCTGGAGAGCACACTGTCATTTGCATTCATTACTATTAATTTATATTGGGCATGACTTGACTGGATCTCTTTTACCATGAATTACAATGTTTAGTCAATCCTTGATCTTTAAAGGTGCTCTGCATTTATGTTTTGCGGTCTCAAAACAGGCTAGCGAGATACCATCTTGTTATATTATATTATGATTGTTTTGAGAAAGTGTTGTCATCCGAGATTTATTATTATTGCTCGCTAGTTGATTATGCCATTGATATGAGTAAACATGAGACCTAAGTGTTATTGTGAATATGGTTAGTTCATAATCTTTGCTAAGAACTTGAATGCTGGCTTTACATATCTACAACAACAAGAGCAAACAGAGTTTGTAAAACTTTTTCTTTATCACTTTGAATTTATCAACTGAATTGCTTAAGGACAAGCAAAGGTTTAAGCTTGGGGGAGTTGATACGTCTCCAACGTATCTACTTTTCCAAACACTTCTGCACTTGTTTTGGACTCTAACTTGCATGATTTGAATGAAACCAACCCGGACTGACGCTGTTTTTAGCAGAATTGCCATGCTGTTATTTATTGTGCAGAAAACAAAAGTTCTCGGAATGACCTGAAAATCCACGGAGATAACTTTTGGAAAATATAAAAAATACTGGCGAAAGAATCAAGGCTAGGTCCACGAGGGTGGGGGGCGCGCCCCCTCCCACTGGGCGTGCCCCCTGTCTCGTGGGCCCCCTGATGCTCCACCGACCTCAACTCCAACTCTATATATTCCGTTTCGCAGAGAAATAAATCAAAGAGAAAGTTTCATCGCGTTTTACGATATGAAGCTGCCGCCAAGCCCTAATCTCTCTCGGGAGGGCTGATCTGGAGTCTGTTCGGGGCTCCGAAGAGGGGGATTCGTCGCCGTCGTCATCATCAACCATCCTCCTTCACCAATTTCATGATGCTCACCGCCGTGCATTAGTAATTCCATCGTAGGCTTGCTGGAAAGTGATGGGTTGGATGAGACTGATACGTCTCCAACGTACCTATAATTTATGAAGCATTCATGCTATTATATTATCTGTTTTGAATGTTTATGGGCTTTACTAAACACTTTTATTATTTTTGGGACTAACCTATTAACCGGAGGCCCAGCCAAAATTACCGTTTTCTTTCCTATTTCAGTGTTTCCAAGAAAAGGAATATCAAACGGAGTCCAAACGGAATGAAACCTTCGGGAGCGTGAGTTTTGGAACGAACGTGATCCAGGAGACGTGGAGCTGAAGTCAGGGAAGCTTCGAGGAGGCCACGAGGTAGGGGGGCGCGCCCACCCCCCTGGGCGCGCCCTCCACCCTCGTGGGCTCCTCATGGCTCCCCGACCGACTTCTTTCTCCTATATAAGTCCATATACCCTAAAACCTTCGGGGAGCACAATAGATCGGGAGTTCCGCCGCCGCAAGCCTCTGTAGCCACCAAAAACCTCTCGGGAGCCCGTTCCGGCACCCTGCCGGAGGGGGAATCCCTCACCGATGGCCATATTCATCATCCGGGCGCTCTCCATGATGAGGAGGTAGTAGTTCACCCTTGGGGCTGAGGGTATGTACCAGTAGCTATGTGTTTGATCTCTCTCTCTCTCTCGTGTTCTTGAGGTGATACAATCTTGATGTATTGCGAGCTTTGCTATTATAGTTGGATCTTATGATGTTTGTCCCCCTCTACTCTCTTGTGATGAATTGAGTTTTCCTCTTGAAGTTATCTTATCGGATTGAGTCTTTAAGGATTTGAGAACACTTGATGTATGTCTTGCCGTGCTTATCTATGGTGACAATGGGATATTCACGTGATCTACTTGATGTATGTTTTGGTGATCAACTTGCGGGTTCGATGAACTTATGCATAGGGGTTGGCACACATTTTCATCTTGACTCTCCGGTAGAAACTTTGGGCACTCTTTGAAGTTCTTTGTGTTGGTTGAATAGATGAATCTGAGATTGTGTGATGCACATCGTATAATCATGCCCACGGATACTTGTGGTGACATTGTAGTATCTAGGTGACATTAGGGTTTTGGTTGATTTGTGTCTTAAGGTGTTATTCTAGTACGAACTCTATGATAGATCGAACGGAAAGAATAACTTCGTGTTATTTTACTATAGACTCTTGAATAGATCGAGCAGAAAGGATAACTTTGAGGTGGTTTCGTACCCTACCATAATCTCTTCTTTTGTTCTCCGCTATTAGTAACTTTGGAGTGACTCTTTGTTGCATGTTGAGGGATAGTTATATGATCTAATTATGTTATTATTGTTTAGAGAACTTGCACTAGTGAAAGTATGAACCTTAGGCCTTGTTTCCTACCATTGCAATACCGTTTACGCTCACTTTTACCACTTGTTACCTTGCTGTTTTTATATTTTCAGATTACAAAAACCTATATCTACCATCCATATTGCACTTGTATCACCATCTCTTCGCTGAACTAGTGCACCTGTACAATTTGCCATTGTATTGGGTGTGTTGGGGACACAAGAGACTCTTTGTTATTTGGTTGCAGGGTTGTTTGAGAGAGACCATCTTCATCCTACGCCTCCCACGGATTGATAAACCTTAGGTCATCCACTTGAGGGAAATTTGCTATAGTCCTACAAACCTCTGCACTTGGAGGCCCAACAATGTCTACAAGAAGAAGGTTGTGCAGTAGACATCATGCTCTTTTCTGGCGCGTTGCCGGGGAGGTGAGTGCTTGAAGGTATATCTTTAGATCTTGCAATCGAATGTTTTTGTTTCTTGTTTTATCACTAGTTTAGTTTATAAAAGAAAACTACAAAAAATGGAATTGAGTTTGCCTCATACGCTTCATATTTTTAATATCTTTCGTAAGTATGATGAAAAGGAAAATTGTGCTCAAGTGCTAGAAGAAGAAGTCTATAAAATGTTTGGTACTAGATCTTTGAATGATGAGCATTATTGCAATGTTGTTAGTATGAACTCTTTGAATATCCATAGTACTAATGATGGTTGCACTTGTAATGATGATTGCACTAGTTATGATGAAAATGTCTCCTATAAGCATGTCGATTTTTGTGGAGTGCATTGGGTTTGCAGGCACACACCAAATAGGGAAAATAGATATTGCAAGAGGCATAAGCATTTAGAAACTAAATTGTTGCAAGGAAGGCTAAATGTGAGTGCTGAAAATTTAAATTTCCTTTGCTGTGCTTGTGAACTTTGCAATGAACGTGGTCATTTACATCTCCGATGCAAATTGTTTCATGATCGAATCGTGTCCAAAAATTGTGATGATTTAATTTCCCTTGCACATTATAATGAACTTAGTTTGCTTTTGGGTTATGAAGAATTGAAACGTTTAACTAAGAATCTTCCTGAATTTGCCCTTAAGAAATTTCTTGATATAGATCTAGAGGAAATTTATATGTATTGTGCGGTGAATTGCATTGAAAATCCTTATATTGCCAATTACATAAAGAAAAGAAAGCAAATAGAATATGAAGAGAACACTAATGAAAGGGAAGAGACTTCCCATTATCCTCCTATTATTTCTTATGATGAATCAGGTAACGAGGAGGAGCTTTCTATTCAACCAATCTCATCAATAAGGAGCTCAGAGAAGAAGGTTGAACCCACACATAATGTGAAGAAGAAAAAGGGAAAACGGAGAAGCAAAGGTAAAAAGGTATCCCTCCCAAATGATGTTGCTCCTACTACTCATTGTGATGATGATAATTGCTATACTATTGGTGCCATCCACACTATTAATGATGAGAGTGATTATGCTTATGATATGAAAGGGCCCAAGCTTGGGGAAGCTATGTTTGATGAGGATGCCATATTTGAGAATATATTTGCTGAAATTAATGTTTGTCCCAAGCTTGGGTATGCTACGTTTAATGAAGATGATATTTTTAGCCTCCCAAGTTTTGATATGCAAAGTTGTTATGATGATAGCATGCCTCTTACCTATGATGATTATATTGATGAAAGTGGGTTTGGAAGAGTGTCAACTTTAGGAAGTAGTCATCCCACTATTTTGGAGGATGTTGAATCGTATTGTGATGAATATCAAAGTGGATTTGGAAGAGTGTCAACTTTATTTAGTGATGATTCCACTATCTTGGAAGAGGTTTCAATTGATTATGATGAGGACAAAGTTGCTACTTATGATGAAACTTATGCTATAAAAAGTAGTGATGATTATATTTATAAAACCTGTCATGATTATGATTACCCTTTTTCTGAACATTACTCTTTTAATGCGGAAACAATTTATAGTATTCAAGTCTCTTATGATACCCCCACTATTCCTAATGAGAAGAATTTTTCTTATGTGGAGAGTAGTAAATTTTCTATGCAAGTATATCATGGAAAGAATGCTTGAGGTGCTGGTTATATTGTTGAATTCATTCATGATGCTACTGAAAATTATTATGAGGGAGGAACATATGCTTGTAGGAATTGCAATAATATCAAGTTTCCTCTCTATGTGCTTAAAATTTTGAAGTTATGCTTGTTTAGCCTTCCTATGCTAGTTGATTATTGTTCCCATAAGTTGTTTGCTCAAAAAATCCCTATGCATAGGAAGTGGGTTAGACTTAAATGTGCTAGTCATATGCTTCATGATGCTCCCGCTATGTTTCATTTCTTATCTTTTATGTGAGCATCATTGTCATAATCATGCCTAGCTAAAAGGCATTAAGGAAAAGCGCTTGTTGGGAGACAACCCAATATTTACCTTTACTGTTTTTGTGTGTTCACATGATTATGCTACTATATTAATCATGTTTTATAGCTTTTGTTTCAATAAAGGGCCAAGTAATACCTTTAGGATAGCTTACGGTGATAGTTGTGTTGATTCTGCTGAAGATCAGAACTTTTGCACCCAGTAAATTAGTTTTGATAATTCACCGAAACGTGCTTTTGATCTAATTCTTTTTTCTATGGATTGGTACATAAAAGTTTCAGGACTTCTTAATTTGGTAGGACCTTTAGAGTTCCAGAAGTATACGTTTGATACATATTACTATAGACCATTCTGTTTTTGACAGATTCTGTTTTCTATGTGTTGTTTGCTTATTTTGATCAATCTATGAGTAGTATCGGAGGGTATGAACCATAGAGAAGTTTGAATACAGTAGTTTTAACACCAATATGAATTTAGAATGAGTTCACTACAGTACCTAAGTGGTGGTTATATTTTCTTATACTAACGGAGCTTACGATTTTTCTGTTGAGTTTTGTGTTGTGAAGTTTTCATGTTTTGGGTAAAGATTTGATGGACTATGGAATAAGGAGTAGAAAGAGCCTAAGCTTGGGGATGCCCAAGGCACCCAAAGATAATATTCAAGGACAACCAAAAGCCTAAGCTTGGGTATGCCTCGGATAGCATCCCCTCTTTCGTCTTCGTTCATCAGTAACTTTACTTGGAGCTATATTTTTATTCACCACATGATACGTGTTTTGCTTGGAGTGTCATGTCATTTTATTTTGCTTTGCTTGATGTTTGAATGAAATACCAAGATATGAAATTCTTAAATGATAGAGAGTCTTCACATATCTACATAATTATTTAACTAATCATTGATCTTCACTTATATCTTTTTGGAGTAGTTTGTCATTTACTCGTGTGCTTCACTTATATCCTATGAGTAAATGGTTGAATGAGTTGAATGTCATAAATCTGAAATTATATATGTTTCATATGCTTACCCCGTTGGGAGTCATGACTTCACATCTAAGAAGTAGAGGTAGTAAATTTATTGAAGGTTAGCAAGCATTGTATTGGTCACTTGAACAATTCATGAAAGAATATTGAAGGAAGAGAGATTTCACGTATAAATATACTATCTTAGACATCTTCTATGATTGTGAGCCCCATTAATTATTTTCAAACCTGAGCAAATTAGTTGAAGTTGGACAAGGAAGACAACGTAATGAGTTATGCTTGGGTATATTTGTATAGAAGTTATATTGTTATAGATCCTCCAACATGTGGTGCTTGCTTTTTTGAATCCTTTGCTAGCCAAATATCTGTACTAAGAGGGAATACTGCTTGTGCATCCAAATTCCTTGAACCAAGTTTCTTCCATGAGTGTCCACCACCTACCTATATGCGGTATTTACCTGCCGTTACAAGTAAATTTGCATGTGCCAAACTCTAAACCTTCAAATAATAATCTGTTTTGTATGCCCGAATCGCTCATGTAGCGAGTAGGGGCTGTCAGTATCTTCCATCCTAGGTGGGTTATTCTCAAGATGAGTGGACTCCGCTCATCATTCATGAGAAAAATGGCTGGTAACCAGGATGCCCAGCCCCATGATCAAAAAGATCAAAATCAAATCAAAAATAATTGCAAACAAAACTCCCCCAGGTTTGATGTTAGTTGGACGGCACCCGTTGTTTCGGACAAGCCGTGGAGTGTGAATGTTGGTGGAGGGGGAGTAAAAACTTTACCATTCTATTTGGGAACCGCCTATAATGTATGTAGTATGGAAGATATTGGGAACTCTTGGTTGTTATGTTGACAATGAGATCATACCTCTCAAAATTATTTTCATCTCTATTTCAAAAACGAGCTCTGGCACATCTGCAAATACCTGCCTCCCTCTGCGAAGGGCCTATCTTTTACTTTTATGCAAGAGTCAGTAGTATTCCTTCTCATTCCTACCTACTCTTTAGTTGGCAAGCATCGTGTGTTGGGGAAAGATCTAAGCATATATGGCCATGCAAATATATTTGATCATGAATTATTATTGTTGACAATTATCTATATGATAAGTGAGTTGGGAGGCGAAACACTAAGCCCCTATCTTTCTCTGTGTTTGATGGATGCTATTTGTTCTAAGAATATGCTTTGAGTGGTAGCAATCATGGAAGACTGTATGATAGTTGAGTATGTGGAGTTTGCTAAATCAAAGCTCTGACATAGACCCTTCCTGAAAATAAGATGAATTGCAATTGTTTGATGACTGAGAATGAAGTTTGCTAGTTTTCAAGAATGTTTACAGTCTATGCTTTAACATGTGAATAGCTTGTTACATGATCGTGAGAAGTTTTATGAGATGAACTACTATTATGACATATAATGATGCTAGAAAAGGTGATTGAAATTATAATTGATCAAACTTATGCACCTGCTAGCATTCACACTTCATAAATTATTTCTTTTATCATTTACCTACTCGAAGACAAGCAGGAATTAAGCTTGGGGATGCTGATACGTATCCAACATATTTATAATTTATCAAGCATTCATGCTATTATATCATCTGTTTTGAATGTTTATGGGCTTTACTAAACACTTTTATATTATTTTTGGGACTAACCTATTAACCGGAGGCCCAGCCCAAATTGCTGTTTTCTTGCCTATTTCAGTGTTTCGAATAAAAGGAATATCAAACGGAGTCCAAACGGAATGAAACCTTCGGGAGCGTGATTTTTGGAACGAACGTGATCTAGGAGACGTGGAGCTGAAGTCAGGGAAGCTTCGAGGAGGCCCCAAGGCAGGGGGCGCCCCCGGGCATGCCCTCCACCCTCGTGGGCCCCTCGTGGCTCCCCCGACCGACTTCTTTCGCCTATATAAGTCGATATACCCTAAAACCTTCGAGGAGCACAATAGATCGGGAGTTCCGCCGCCGCAAGCCTCTGTAGCCACCAAAAACCTCTCGGGAGCCTGTTCTGGCACCCTGCCGGAGGGGGAATCCCTCACCGGTGGCCATATTCATCATCCCGGTGCTCTCCATGACGAGGAGGTAGTAGTTCACCGTCGGGGCTGAGGGTATGTACCAGTAGCTATGTGTTTGATCTCTCTCTCTCTCTCGTGTTCTTGAGGTGATACAGTCTTGATGTATCACGACCTTTGCTATTATAGTTGGATCTTATGATGTTTCTCCCCCTCTACTCTCTTGTGATGAATTGAGTTTTCCTCTTGAAGTTATCTTATCGGATTGAGTCTTTAAGGATTTGAGAACACTTGATGTATGTCTTGCCGTGCTTATCTGTGGTGACAATGGGATATTCACGTGATCTACTTGATGTATGTTTTGGTGATCAACTTGCGGGTTCGATGAACTTATGCATAGGGGTTGGCACAAGTTTTCGTCTTGACTCTCTGGTAGAAACTTTGGGCACTCTTTGAAGTTCTTTGTGTTGGTTGAATAGATGAATATGAGATTGTGTGATGCATATCGTATAATCATGCCCACGGATACTTGAGGTGACATTGGAGTATCTATGTGACATTAGGGTTTTGAATGATTTGTGTCTTATGGTGTTATTCTAGTACGAACTCTATGATAGATAGAACGGAAAGAATAGCTTCATGTTATTTTACTACGGACTCTTGAATAGATCGAGCAGAAAGGATAACTTTGAGGTGGTTTCGTACCCTACCATAATCTCTTCGTTTGTTCTCCGTTATTAGTGACTTTGGAGTGACTCTTTGTTGCATGTTGAGGGATAGTTATATGATCTAATTATGTTATTATTGTTGAGAGAACTTGCACTAGTGAAAGTATGAACCTTAGGCCTTGTTTCCTACCATTGCAATACCATTTACGCTCACTTTTACCACTTGTTACCTTGCTGTTTTTATATTTTCAGATTACAAAAACCTATATGTACCATCCATATTGCACTTGTATCACCATCTCTTCACCGAACTAGTGCACCTATACAATTTGCCATTGTATTGGGTGTGTTGGGGACACAAGAGACTCTTTGTTATTTGGTTGCAGGGTTGTTTGAGAGAGACCATCTTCATCCTATGCCTCCCACGGATTGATAAACCTTAGGTCATCCACTTGAGGGAAATTTGCTACTGTCCTACAAACCTCTGCACTTGGAGGCCCAACAACATCTACAAGGAGAAGTTTGTGTAGTAGACATCAGACATTTACCATGTAATCAAGTTAGTTTTGTTAGGGTTTGATCCCTAGTATCCACTATATTCTGAGATTGATGTTGCTATGACTTTGCTATGCTTAATGCTTGTCACTAGGGCCCGAGTGCCATGATTTCAGATCTGAACCTATTATGTTTTCATGAATATATGTGAGTTCTTGATCCTATCTTGCAAGTCTATAGTCACCTATTATGTGTTATGATCCAACAACCCCGAAGTGACAATAATCGGGATACTTCTCGGTGATGACTGTAGTTTGAGGAGTTCATGTATTCACTAAGTGCTAATGCTTTGGTCCGGTTGTCTATTAAAAGAAGGCCTTAGTATCCCTCTGTTTTCGTTAGGACCCCGCTGCCACGGGAGGGTAGGACAAAAGATGTCATGCAAGTTCTTTTCCATAAGCACGTATGACTATATTCGGAATACATGCCTACATTACATTGATGAACTAGAGCTAGTTCTGTGTCACCCTATGTTATAACTATTACATGAGGAATCACATCCGACATAATTTTATCCATCACTGATCCAATGCCTACGAGCTCTTCACATATTGTGCTTTGCTTATTTACTTTTCCGTTGCTACTGTTACAATTACTACAAAACTGCTATCTTTACTTTTGCTACTCTTACCATTACTACCATACTACTTTGCTACTAAATACTTTGCTGCAGATACTAAGTTATCCAGGTGTGGTTGAATTGACAACTCAACTGCTAATACCTGAGAATATTCTTTGGCTCCCCTTGTGTCAAATCAATAAATTTGGGTTGAATACTCTACCCTCGAAAACTGTTGCGATCCCCTATACTTGTGGGTTATCAGGCATCAAGATCTATAGAGATAGATGAAGACACTTAATAGAACTTTCATAAAGCACATACCTTGATAAAGTTTTGAAGAAGTTCAAAATGGATAAGTCAAAGAAAGGGTTCTTGCCTATATTACAGGGAGTGAAATTGAGTCAGACTCAATGCCCGACCACTATAGAAGATATAGGGAAAATGGAAGTTATTCCCTATGCCTCAGCCATAGGTTCTATTATGTATGCTATGCTATGTACCAGACCTGATGTGTGCCTTGCCATAAGTCTGGCAAGTATGTACCAAAGTAATACAGGAGTGGATCACTAGACAGTGGTCAAGAATATCTTCTAAAGAGGACCAAGGATATGTTTCTCGTTTATGGAGGTGGCAAAGAGCTCGTCGTAAAGGGTTACGTCGATGCTAGTTTTGACACTGATCCAGATGACTTTAAGTCACAAACTAGATACGTATTTATATTGAATGGTGGAGCTGTCAGTTGGTGCAGTTCCAAGCAAAGCGTCATGGCGGGATCTATGTGTGAAGCAGTGTACATAGCTGCTTCGAAAGCAGCAAATGAAGGAGTCTGGATGAATGAGTTCATATCCGATCTAGGTGTAGTACCTAGTGCATCGGGTCCAATGAAAATCTTTTGTGACAATACTGGAGCAATTGCCTTAGCGAAGGAATCCAGATTTCACAAAAAGACCAAACACATCAAGAGACGCTTCAACTCCATCCATGATCTAGTCAAGGAGGGAGACATAGAGATTTGCAAAATACATACGGACCTGAATGTGGCAAACCCGTTGACTAAGCCTCTTCCATGAGCAAAACATGATCAACACCAAGACTCCATGGGTGTTAGAATCATTACAATGTAATCTAGATTATTGACTCTAGTGCAAGTGGGGGACTGAAGGAAATATGCCCTAGAGGCAATAATAAAGTTGCTATTTATATTTCCTTATTCATGATAAATGTTAATTATTCATTCTAGAATTGTATTAACCAGAAACTTGATACATGTGTGGATACATAGAGAAAACACTGTGTCCCTCGTAAGCCTATACTAGACTAGCTCGTTAATCAAAGATGGTTAAGTTTCCTAACCATAGACATGTGTTGTCATTTGATGAATGGGATCACATCATTAGGAGAATGATGTGATGGACAAGACCCATTCGTTAGCTTAGCATTATGATCGTTCAGTTTTATTGCTATTGCTTTCTTCATGTCATATACATATTCCTTTGACTATGAGATTATGCAACTCCCGAATACCAGAGGAATACCTTGTAACTGGGTGATTATAAAGATGCTCTACATGTATGTCCGAAGATGTTTGTTGGGTTGGCATAGATCAAGATTAGGATTTGTCACTCCGAGTATCGGAGAGGTATCTCTGGGCCCTCTCGGTAATACACATCATAAGAAGCCTTGCAAGCAAAGTGACTAATGAGTTAGTTGCGGGATGATGTATTACAAAACAAGTAAAGAGACTCGCCGATAACGAGATTGAACTAGGTATGAAGATATCGATGATCAAATCTCGGACAAGTAACATACCGATGACAAAGGAAATAACGTATGTTGTCATTACGGTTCGACCGACAAAGATCTTCGTAGAATATGTAGGAGCCAATATGAGCATCCAGGTTCTGCTATTGGTTCTTGATCGGAGAGGTGTCTCAGTCATGTCTACATAGTTCTCAAACCTATAGGGTCCGCACGCTTGACGTTCGATGACGATATTGTATTATACGAGTTATGTGATTTGGTGACTAAATGTTGTTCGGAGTCCTGTATGAGATCACGGACATAATGAGGAGTATCCAAAGGTTCGGGAGGTAAATATTGATATATAGGATGATAGTATTCGGACACCGGAAGTGTTCCGGGTAGTTTCGGGTATTTATCGGAGTACCGGGGGGGGGGGGTTGCCGGAACCCCCGGCGGGAATAATGGGCCATATGGGCCATAGGAGGGGAACACACCAGCCCACAAGGGGTGGTGCACCCCCCTATGGAAGGAGGCCGAAGAGGAGAAGGAGGAGGGGGTTCGGCCCCCCCTTTCCTTGCTCCCTTCCCTCTTCCGTTTTCCCCTCAAGTGAAATAAGGAAGGAGGGATTGGAACAGGAACCCCAAGTAGGATTCCTCCTATTTGGGGCGCCCCAAGGTTGCTCCCCTCCCCCTCCCACCTATATATACATGGGGAGGGGGCACCTAGAAAACAGACAAACAATCGTTAGCCGTGTGTGGCGCCTCCCTCTACAGATTACACCCTCGGTCATATTCTCGTAGTGCTTAGGCGAAGCCCTGCACAGATCACTTCACCATGACTGTCACCACGCCATCGTGCTGACGGAACTCATCTACTTCCTCGACACTTTGCTGGATCAAGAGTTCGAGGGATGCCATCAAGCTGAACGTGTGCAGAACTCGGAGGTGTCGTAGTGCTTGATCGATCGGAGCGAGAAGAAGTTCGACTACATCAACCGCGTTGTCAAACGCTTCCACTTTCGGTCTACGTGGGTATGTAGACACACTCTCCCCATCTCGTTGCTATGCATCTCCTAGCTTGCGTGAGCGTAGGAATTTTTTTGAATTGCATTCTACATTCCCCAACACATTTGGCTTGAGTGCCGAAGGGAAGTAGTTGGCGAACACCTTCTTGTCTCTGACCCCGGCAGCTTGAACAACGATGGTTTAGATGCTCAAGAACTCCGCCGGGTTCAGTCTCCCATCATACTTCTCTGGTATTTCTGGCTTGAACGTGCGACTGGACGACCAACGGACTTGCCACAACTCACGGGTGAAGGCGGGGCACCCAGTCTCAAAAGGCAGGTACCCACCTTCGCTAAGCACAGGCTCGTCGATGTTGGGGCCATCGCACCTGTCGGGCTGGTGGTGGTTGTCGCGGTGTAGCTAGACGGTGACGCGTGCGCCTTCCCTCTGCCTGTCCTCCAGGACTCGTTGTTGGCCTTGGCGCGTTTGAGGGTCAGATGAAGCCATCGAGACATCATCGAGCTCTTGGTCGCGTGGCTCCCGCGCTGGTTGCCGTGGAGGGGATTGCACTGTGCGGGTGGCCCCTTCCGCACGGCCAGCAGCGTGGGCCGTTGTCATCGCCTGGGGAAGCCGTGGCAGGCCAGCTTGCTGCGATCCTCCCACCTTGACGAAGCCAATCAGGCTTTGAATGGTGGCTCTCCATTCATCCATCTGATCGGTTGCCAGCGGGAACCTCAACAGCAGCTGGGCCCGCGCCATGGCCTTCGAAGCATGCTCTCGTCGTCGTGATCCAGCCGCCTAAATGGCGTGGTGACGAGGGAGAGGCGCTCGAGGACCAGCGGCTGCATTTGGCGTATTGGTCGGATCATCTCGTTCGGGGGTGGCGCATGCCCTGCGGTCATGCCCGCAGCGGGAGTGGCCAGAGTGTTGCGATTCGCCCCAGAGAGAGTGCCACCTCTGCGGCTGTGCCCTTCGGCCGGGTGGAGAGGTGCAGAAGGAATGATCTCTCTACCCATACCTCGTGAAGCAAGGTCACTGGGATGCTGTTGGCGCTGTTCTTCTTTGATGCCTCCTGCTCCTGTTTCGGCTGCAGGAGAGGTGGTAACGACGCCGCCTGCGCTGACCATGTTCCCCGCAGCGTCCACATCCCAATGCGTCCCCGTAGCCCCGCGGCATCGGTGGTCGTGGGTGGCGGGGCCTTCGAGGGGGACGGGTGGGCTGCGACACCAGGCTTCTTCTTGGGCGCCATGGACGGTGGAGCTGTCGATGAAGAAAATGATGATGAAAATGACGCGCTGCGTACGCTTCTTGGGTGTGCGCAAATGCAACCCCCTACCTGGCACGCCAAAGATGTCATGGGAAACCACGACCACCTATGGGGCCATGAGCCCCTTGTGATTCGGCAAGGGGGATGAGCGTGTTGCACAAAGAGCAGAAAATCATAGCGCAGCGTGACAGGGATCGCACGGGCGATTTACCCAGGTTCGGGCTGCCGCGAGGCGTAAAACCCTACTCCTGCTTTGGTGGATTGATGGTGGATTGTGGTGGAAACATAGAGTTCTTGCCCAAGAAGGGTACCTTGGGGCGAGAGTAGGTATGCGCGTACGAGTGTACAAGGGTCCGAATCCTTTCTATGGTTGCCATGGGCCTCCTTTTATAGATCAAGGGATCACCACAGTGGCAAATCAATCATTATGCATTGATTAGATAGCAGACAGTGCTATCATACCTAACTCTACAGGCAGGGTAGAGCGCATTAAATGCACCTCTTAGTGTCACATCAGGGCGTGCCTCGCAAGCCTTGCCGGGCAGTTTGGCCAGCTTCTCACCTGCCTTCTTGACACGTGTCTGGACGGGTGTCACTTGGAGGTAATTTTCATAGGAAGTGGTTGCCATGTGGCAGAAAACAGCCACTTAGTCAGTTGGGGGCTTGACACCACACTGATCGATGACTTGTCTCGCTGTGAGGTGGAGCGGTGAAGCCTTGGTGGGGTGGTTTGCCTTCGTAGGGCCCGGCAGGCCTGCCGGGACAGTCTTGAGGTTTGTCTTCAGGGTAACCTTGACCTCGCCAGGCTCGCCTGCCCGACAATGGAGTTTTTTCCCTTAATGATATCTTGCTTCCTTTGGCTTGATTTGGTCTTCTTGATATGCACTCTAATTCCTCAAGGAGTTGATCTCTCTTGCCAAGTCTGGTCTTGAATGATGTAATCTTGTTCTTAGGCATGTGCACAGTCTGGGCAACGGACCCAAGGTGTGTTGCACCGACACCCTTGCATATACACACTCAAGGGCATCTCTCGCCGTGACATCCTATTCGTCTCTCTCTCTAGACCTCTCTCATTTCTCGTGCTATCTCTCCCATGTCCCTCCCGTTGGCCCCTCTATCCATGCCTCTCTCGAATACATAATACATACACATACCTCTCTAGGCCCTGCCAAATACATCAACTACACATTCTCACATGTTACATCACATACCCCATTGATCTAAAAAGCCCTCTCTTCATGTTTATTTTGCATACAACATTCCTTTTGAATAAAACCACACAAAGTGTGGCCAAAAAATTATTTTAGAATTTCTACATATATACAACATTACAAAGTTATATGGAGGAGTATGAACGTTAATTTGCATTACATGGTGCACCCAATGATATTTATTCCGCACTGTGAATTTTTATGTTTTTATACTATATATAAAGTTAGTCATAATAAAGAGAAATGAAGAGCATCTCTCTCTCTCCATCACATACACCCCCTCTACGCCCCTTTCACGTACGCACAGAAACTATATCTAGGTCCTCGAAAAGCACGCCCCCATGCATGTTTCATCTTTCTCTCGCGAAATATAGAGTGACGATCATTGTATTTGAAGCGAAAGCACGATACATACATTGGACTTTTGAATCCACTCATTACGGCCACCATTTACATTTTGTGATTGTTATACAGTCACGTGCTCATCGTACAACTCTGTGTTTGCTCAAGACATGACTAGTTGACCAGTTAAACGCTCCACGTGGCACCTCTAGTGTTGCATCACATTATCTCACTACCATTGGGCCCACCTGTCGATGTGTATAAGAATGAAAAAAAACGATAAAAATATATTGGACGGTGGTTCAAAGTCATGACCGCAGCCACAACGGACAAGGTGGCCTTGTATTGGTATGCCGAGCCGTCTGTCTTAACACACAGGAGTTGGTGTGGTGATTATACACACACGCACACATGCACACGAACTGCATGCACGCAACACTCACACGAACACAAGCAGCCACACACGCACGCAACACTCACATGTACACACACAACCACGCAAGCAAGCAACACTCACACGCATACACGCACACACCACATGGCCAACACACACTCTCATGCTCAAGGGTTCAACCTACATGTGCATGCGCATAGATCAGGCCCTGACAGACACATACACAACCAGGTGGTTCCCACGCACGGGTTGGAGTCTTGTCGCGCCTACGTAAATTTGTGTTTATCTTACCTTTTTCAGATGCGAACGGACAAGTGGGACTCACAAGGAACGTGGTCTATTTAACCAGTCAACATAGTGCCACGCAGACTATTTGGCCGGTCAATAGAGTGCAATCCGATGTTGAATGATGAGCAAGTGACCGTATAATCACTGCAAAACGTATATAGTGACCATAATGAGCGTATTCTGAAGTTCGGTGACCGTATTATGCTTTTTGCTTGAAATACACTGACCGCCCGTGTATTTATCTCTTCTCTTGCTCTCTATGGAGTCGAGTAGGCCAACGTGCCATTGCCTAAATTGGCGCATGCCATCCCATTATTGTTGTACTGGTTTTGTAAAAGCGAACAAGCATTCACGTCGACTGTACAAACTGTAGATATGAGTTACAAATGCTATGAAGATGAATACAAATATTCGAATCCACTTTATGCCCAATTTCTCTCTATAGGCCCTCCAAAAGTACATCTCTACACGTTCTCGCATGTTACATCTAACACTACTACTACACTCTAACACAATAAATCATGTGTTTTTAGTTTTACTAGATCTCATATTGTTACTTAATTATTCAGTTTGCATACATTAAAATTGCCTTTGAAATGTATGGCTAGTATCATCTACCGCGCGGGAAAAATCTCGCCCTTGCCTATTTAAGTGGGTTTGTATCGTTGGATCGTGCAAAACAGCAAAACTATAGTAGTACAATAGTACAAGTAACAGTTCACTGGGCCGCCGTGTCGTGTACTCCTCCATCGTAAGAGTGGAGCGCTCGCTTTCATAAATGTTCTAGTCCCTTCCGCCGACATGTGTGACATCAAGCAACTGGGTCCACGTGCCATACCGAAATAACAGTGCAGAGCAGCAGGGGTGAAGCACCCTAGTCATGGCGCCAACGTAGTAATGATCAATGAGCACTACAAAAAAATACACTTCCGTGATGATACGTGTTTGTCACAGTAGGTCACGTTTTTTGTCATGCATGTACATCCATGACGATTTTATGACAGAATCAAGATAGTCATACCTGTGTTGTCGTAGAAGTGTTCCATGACATTACCAAAATTATCATCACGGAAGTGTCCACTTCCATGACGATAAATCGCGCGTCACATAAGTGCTTTCGTCAAGGGTGACCGACACGTGGCATCCACCGTAACGGAATGCCATTAAGCTATCGGGTCGGGTTTTGGATCCGATAACCCGTTAACAGCCCCGACCAATGGGGATTTTCCACGTGTAAAATCATCATTGGCTGGAGGAAACACATGTCGGCTCATCGTTGGGACAGATGTCATCCACTCATTGCACAGAAGGCGCCTATGATACGTCGACACGTGGCACGGCCCATCAACTTTAAATGAGCCGACCCAACTAAAGGCCGACAAGATTTTGCGGACCATAATGGGCCGGCCCAGCTAAAGGCCCACGAGATTTTGCAGACCATAATGAGTTGGCCCAGCTAAAGGCCCACAAGATTTCGCGGGCCATAATAGGCCGACCCAGGTAAAGGCCCACAAGATTTTTGTGTGGCATAATGGGCCGGCCCAGGTAAAGGCCCACAAAATTCTTGCGGATCATAATGGGCCGGTCCAGCTAAAGGCCCATGGGATTTTGCCGACATTAATGGGCCGACCCAGCTATAGGCCACAAAATTTTGAGGACCCTAGTAGGCCGGCCCATTAACTGGCTGCCATGTTTTGGGCCAAATGCCGGCCCATATTTGATCCGGTCCATTAATGGCCTGCCATGTTCCGGGCCTAATAATGGCCCATATAAGATCCGGCCCATTAAAAGCCTCCCATTTTCTGGGTCAAATCACGGGCCAGATCAGGTCCGGCCCTTTAAGAGGCTTTGGGCTCAATTATGGCCCATATCAGATTCGGCTCGTTAACTGGACGCTATGCTTTTGGGCCCACTTGCTAAAGGCCCATTTAGTAATTTGGCCCGATATTAGTTTCGGCCTGTTAAGGGCCCATTTAACATTTCAGCCCTATATTAATTTTGGCCTGTTAAAAGCCCGTCATATAGTTGGGCCTAACTATGGGCCGGTTTGCATCCGGCCTGCTCGCAGCCGATATCTGATTGGGCCAAATAAGGACCGAGACAACTTTGGCCTGTTAAAAGCCCGTGAATTGATTCACACAATCATGGGCCGGGGTCCATTTCAGGCTGCTGCCGGCCCGTGAGCTATTCGGCACGTTTCAGGCCCAACCTACTTCTCAGCCTCCTAAAAGCCCATTGAGTTTTCTTGCGAAAAGAGGGCCGGGGGTTACTCCGCCTATTAAAGGCCCGAATCTACTAGTGGGCCAGTTTGATGGGGCCCATGATGCGGATCATACATCGTGATTGCATGACAGCCCGATTATGTACCGTAATTTTACGGTTTGGCCGGTTTACTGCGAAGACATGATATATATACAGTAAAATAACTGCAGCATCGTGAATAATAAAAAACCTAGACTATACAATAAAGAAATTATGGCATATTACATCCACAGGGCATCAAAGTTCGCCACTATGATAATAAAGCATAAGCAGACAGCAGATTACATACACTGGGCATCAAAGATCGCCACAAGTGCAAATAAACATGCCGACAAAATAATATACAAAACTGACGGCACTTCAATAGAGTTCAAGGAAGGTTAGCCCTGCTGGGGAGCTGCAGCACAAGTAGCTGAGCAAGACGATGAGACTGTGCTTGTTCAACACTTATATCTTCCTCACTCTTAAAGATAAACAAGCAGATAGATGACAGGTTTTGCACATAAAAGTATCAGTGCTGACAATATATCACATTTCTTACTGACAAATAAAGTGACACAGTTTAAAATTGCATTAACACAATATGGTATTGTTCAGGTCAAGACATGGCAGGAAATGACATTGTGAAGGAGTTGGCAGCTTCACGGCACCACTGGATTACGGATCGAGAACTCACAAGTATCAACGGTTAGTGTGCTGTCAATTTATCCCATTTCGGATTGGCAAATAAAGAGACGGTTTAAATAATAGTAGAATGATATGACATTGTTCATAGTTAAGACATTGCAGAATACGACATTGTGCTGTAATGGGTAGTTCACCACACCACTGGATTACGGATGAAGAACAAAAACATACATGCAGTGCAAAAGAAGATCACTTGCTCTGTATAGTTTAATTTACATGCTATGCAGAAGGAACTTGGTTGTACAACTGAAAACTTAAATTGAGAAGGACAAACTTTTGTTTATGAACTACATAATAAACTTTAAACATGCAATTTGACGCAAACACCAAAAATAGACAGCTGTTGCAGTCATGCCTAACCAAATATACACAACAAAGTTTGAAGGCTTGAGAAGGACAAACTTACATTACTGGTGAAGACAGGCTCTATAAAGCCCTTGTCCATGCTGATGGGGGGGGGGGGCAATTCAAGAAGTTTAGCACAGAATCTTCTTCATAAGCATTGCCTTTATTCTACATTTTGTTAAGAGTAAATATAGATGTGATAATATACGAAAAATGGAGAATATTTAAGATAAGATGAAGAGTGATGCTACATAACCAAGTAGCTATAAATGTATGTGCAGCAATACAGGCAAAAGGCACAGCCAAGAGCAATGCATAGCTAAACTTCTTCAGTACCAACCTTATGGTAAGAGTAAATATAGATCTGATGTGTAGAGAATGGAGTGCAAAGGAAAATAAGCTGCAGAGTGATGGTACATGAACAACTACCTGTCAATATAAGTACACTGATAAAGGACAACATGTACTTACAAGAACAATGCAGAGCTAAAAAAATCATTGGCATTAGATATGTTCTACACTAATGTAACCATTATTACAGATCAGATAATTTGGAGCGAACAATTGATAAGCAAGCTATCATGCATACTGCTGTCACATAATACAAGACAACAGGTACTAACAAGAGCAAAGCAGCGGGCAGCATATTTGCGATATCCTGTCGTTCTTTTCAAATCGGAATTCTTCTTCGAGCAGATTTCCTGCAAAAAAGATCCGTAAGGCACATGCGGAAAAGTAGAAGTTCAAAATGTCATGTGATTTCATAGACAGTACCTCATCCTGGGAACGAGACCAGTGCATAACAAGGTTTTCCATTCAATGTCTTCTAAATTTAGCACAGGAGACTTCTCCAGAAATTCGTTTATAGACTTGCCATCAAAGTGTGATTTCCTCAGGTAACACTGATACTGCTGCAATGCTTCCTTGAAAAGCACAAGCAAGCTTTGCTCGTCATGACTATCCAGATTGACCCTCGCCTAGTTACAACAATGTAATGTAAATAATTGATGTGTTCGATCAGCAGAAAATAGGAAAATAATAACCATGAATAATAGCACTTACACGTAAGTTGGACAGGAAGATGTGAAAATGGTGTTTGTCTTCACTATAATCTTCCCATGATGGGAATATATGCACGTAGTCCCTAACAACATTGAAAGCATTGTCTTTTGAACTGGGAATAAATGGAATGGGGTTCCAATCTGCAGGAATTGGCCGTCTGTGCAGTTGGGATAGGTCTTCGGCCGGTGGACTTGCTATAATGTTTGCTGGAGTGGGATTTTTCTGTGGTACGGCTGGTGCTATGGCAAATGAAATCGGTATACCTTTTGCTGGAGTGTAGGTCCTGTGTGGTGGGGCTAGTGGTGTGGCCAGTGAAGTATGGGTACAGTCTGCTGTAGTCGGTCCTATGTTTTGTGTCACTGGTTGTACAACCAATATAAGTGGGGCGATGTCTGATTTCTCCGGCACCACCATATTTTTCAAGGACTTTGCTGGTGCTCCTTCAGGTTCGGCAATCACCCTCTTCCTTTTTGATGTCTGATGCACAAGAACAACATTTGAGTGGAAAACATGGTATGATGACAGATGGAATATGTATTGATAATGGATGGGCATGGCATCTCGAGTTATATGATGAGTAAACTAAGCAGATGGCGGTGCAACAAAGTAGAAGAAATGCAAGACACAAGATATGCACAATCAATAAAACCTTGCCAAAGTAGAACAGGCACCTTGATGGATGAACAGGACAGCCATCTGCCTTTGGCTCCTCGAGGTTAGAATAGTCATTAGGATGATATTCTGAACAAGAATCAACAGGTGGGGAGCGTACGAGTTTCATTGCTTCTAGAATGGCACTCAATGCCTTGGTGCCAATTTTGTAAGTCATTGCAGTGTTCCACAATATTCTTCTGATGCACGGATTTTGATATTCACTGTAATTGCGTATAATATCTGAGAACCATGAAAACATAAATAGTTGTGAGATTATCTTTGTAATGCAGATGATATTCTAATATAGGGGCGCCCCTGTAAACACTTATGTGCTATCACTGGATTCTGATGAGAGAGCTCATGTGTGCTTTAATATGGTGCGTGCATTTATATAATCTGGCACAAGTACACAAAAAAATAGGCTCCAGAAGTAAGGATAGCTGGCAGATGATAGGTTCATAATATACTGTATAGAGAGTTTATTGCCAAACCATGATAACAAGAGCACACAGCAACTAGGCAGATCATAGTGTACATAACAGGGGTACACCATAACCACGATATATAAATCGGGAAAGTGGAACTGGCTTGAAAATACGGTGTTGTATTGGCACTAGTAATTGAAAGTCTATCGATCACATACATGCCAGCTCTATCGAACATGGTAAAGAAGAGCAAGCAAATTTTTGATAATAAAATGTTGGTTGCGCAATGCCCACACATGATGAACCAGAGCGCATTAAGAATGCAACTCCCAGCTATATCTCGACCATTTCAGGCGGTTGGATGAAGATCCTACATCTCCTAACCCTTCTTCTTCCTTGTCTCTGATTTTTCCCATACAAAACACCGCACGGGCCGCCGGCCGGACCACCGGCCCCCACCGCCTGTGTTCCTTCGCCACCCCCACCCCCACCCGCGTCGAGTTTTCTTCATTCGGTGAGGCCCCACAACCACCCGAGCTCCTTCGATCGCACCGGCGAACTCCGGTGAGCTCTGAAAAATTGACTGACCCAATTTTGAAATTTAGTCTACTGTGATTTAACTAGTGTGGAATATAAAAGGGGAAAACCATAAGCATTGGGAGTATAGTGTTGAGTGTGCCATGGAGGATTTGAAGGTGCAAACCGGACAAAGGCAACTTCGCAATCAAGACAAGAAATCAGAGTAAAGCAGTGGCGATCTATTTTCTTGCTGAGATAAATAAGTTGAGCAGATACGAAAGAGTACCGCCTCTGGTGCGGCGCCGTGTACGCATCTGCTGAGAATTTGATGGTGCTGCGGTAGCGATGGCTGTCGGCGGCGTGGAGGCAGATCTAGGAGGGTAGACGGTGGCGGCGGGCCGCGGTGGACGAGACGGTCATAGGAGCGGCGCCGGCAAGGTGGACGACGGCGGGGATGATGCGAGAGGATGAGATGCAAGGATCCCGGTCCAAAGGTGTGGATGAGAGAGGTCAATCTCTTGTAATGGACGGCGGCATCGGGGTATCATCTCCGGCATGGTGGAGGAGGACGGCGGTCGATGGGGTGGCGGACGGCGGCGGTCGGAGGAGGATGGGGTGGAGAGGGTGTTTTGGCACCCACGAAGTACGAATGGGGAAAAGGGAGGTAGAGAGGAAGGGGGGAACCATGTATTCAGGGCGCGCTTGTCTCAAATGCGAGGAAATTTACAAACTTAGCCCCCGTTTCAAATTTCAACTACATCACAACAACATTAGTCGGTTGGGGATAGGACGGTAATCTCGCATACACCGAATATTTGCTGACGAGAGTTTGTTTTTGGCGCCCACCGTGTATGAATATGAATCGGGGAGGGAGTCGATTTCGGCCGAGGGCACACTGTGTTTTGGCGCCCACCATGTATGAATCCGGGTAAGAGGCGGTTACGTCACGTTTGGGTGAAATTACAAACCTACCCCTATCGAAACCTATAGAAATCCAGCAGATAGGCTTAGCGTGGCAGGGATAGGCAGTAGTGATTTCCATCTCGCAGATTTTGGTTTCGGGCGGTTACTGCGACTTTCCCCGCTTAGTTCAAATTTTGCAGAGTGCACGTTTACCGTGCCAACTCAATTCGAATCCCGTTTTATTCTATTTTTTTTCCGGGCGGGATCCATTTTCAATTGGAATTACATTCTATATACATCATTTTTTATATATACTTTCGAAAGCACAACACCATTTATACATAAATATGGTTTACAAATGGCATGATCTCAGATTCATAAGGTTGTATCCATCAATTTGGATTTTCAAATATTTGAAACCACTTTATGTTGAAATCCAATGTATGCATTCCTCGCTAACTGTCTCCAATTAATGTGTGTTTCATGCGGTTTTTTTAACTTCTCAAACATGTATAATGTGTTTCACACACGCAACATATAGTGTAATCCCGTTTAGACATTAGTTATATATAAACCATGCATTGTTTTTAATTGAAGAATCTATGGATCACCAATATTGATAAACTATATAATATTACACGTGTGCCCAAATTCAAATGAATATGCATGTTTGATACACCAATTTGTGTTATGATATTATCGATGTCGTGATCTCCAGTTTAAATATTTGAATCCCCTTTAATCCAGATATTCGTCTCATATAGCTATCACTCATGCTTATATAGGACTATCTCTCTGGACCTATAAGCGTTCATCATCTCTCAGGTATCTCTCGTGCTACCTGTATGTCGACAATGATCTTTTATCTTCGTAACACACTGATGGTACTCTCTCTCTCAACCTTCATCACTCTATCTCTCTCTAAGTATATCTCGCTCCCTGCTATGTGTCTCTAAATATGATTCTCCATGTGGAATCTCTTTCTCTCACACAAACACAAAACTTTGTCTCCCGGGGTCTCATTTCTCTCTACTATTCCCATGTGTGCCACTCGCACACCCCTCATACAGAGATGTCTTTCGCTCCTTAGATATGAGAACCAAAGACTCTTCCTCTTCAATATCTCTTTCTCACACACAAACACAAACTCTGTCTCCCAGGGTCTCATATTTCTCCATTGTTCTCTTGTATGTCCTCACACACACCCTCTCTCCCTAGAGATATCTTGCATTCCCTCATATGCCTCTCTAGCTATCACTCTCGTTGTGAAATATCTTTCTCTCTCGCAGACACAAAACTCCGTTTCTCTGGATCTCATTTCTCTCTGATATCTGTTTGTATGTGACTCACATGCACCCTCTCTATATCTCTCTCACACCCACACACATAACCCAGCCTTCTGATCCACTCGACTCCTATCTCTAACGCACACTAGCTAGCATCTTTATATTTCTATTTATTTGTTTCTCCATCAACCTTCTTTCTCGCCCTCACTCTTGATTCCTATCACGCACACTACATATGTTTCTCTCTACATGCAGTCAAGTGCCCTCTCACACACATATATAACTTCACCCTTTGAACCACCCGACGGTCATCTCCAACACCCAAACTAACGGATGTCCCTCTAGTTAGCATCTCCATCTCTGTATCTATTTGTAGTTTCTCCGTCAACATTTCTTTCTCGCACGGAGTCTTGCTTCCTATCACCCACACTATATATGTCTCTCCATACATATGCATTTATAGGTTGATCTATTTTGCACAATCGTTGCACCTCACCCCCTCTGCTCACCATAGTTGCATGCTCCAACCCACGCCACTATCTCTTAAAGACAAAAACACATGCTCAATTGTCGGGCCTTCCTCCCTGCATTCTCACATGCATGCATATTGTCATACCGATCCGTCTCTCCCATGTCGTTGATCTTATGACTTATGTCTTCTTTCTTTTATCTCGATCATGCACGCGCGCACACATACACATCCCACGTATACATGTATACCTCTCACACATGCACGTTCAAGGTCTCTATGTCTCCATACGTAGTTAATTACCCTCAATCCTAATGCCACATCGATTCGTTCTCCTCTTTTGTGCACATAACTTCCGCCTGGATGGGTAAAACACACTCACACTTAACAATCTCCTTCTAGCTACCCCCCTGCGCCTCTCACTCTTCCCCTATATCCCCGAATCCAATAAGACCATCCCTTTGTTTAATTCCCGCCTACATGCACCATCAATATATAGTAGTCTTCCTTGGTGTCTCTCGAACAAACACATTCTCTCGATGTCGACTCCTCTCACGCGCACGCACCTTCTCTTCCCTCTCTACGGGCATTTTCTATCTCACACCCCATCGTTGGTGGCCTCTGCCATACACATCACCTCTCTATGATGAATCCATGCACACTTAAATTACATCCGCCACAGAGGACCCCGCGACACACACACACACACACACACACGCATGCACACCCCCCCCACACACAATAAGACTCCATCTCTCTCCCTCTCTCTCACACACACACATGCACGCACCCCCCACACACTTAGACTCC